>NC_079519.1:10171607-10323119 GCF_000801105.2 Raphanus sativus
ATACATATATATTCTTAAATATAATTAAAAATAAAAAAAATATTTTCTCTTAATTTTATGCTTAATTAATGATATTTTATTTAATTATTGGGAAAATATAAAATATATAATATTAATAATTACATTTTAAAATATAAAATTTAACTTAAATTCATCACTACACATGGTGCAGGAAAACACCTAGATTAATAATTGTGACATGGCTACTAAAATTGATGACATGTTTTAAAGATTAATATGACATGGAAAATTATATTTAAAGATTAGTATGACATGGAAAATCATATATTATATTTATTGTCGATTTAATTTTTGGACTTTTTAAAAAATATGGTAAAAACTCATAAATCATCATTAAAATAAATATATTCAATATGGCATTTCAAATTTCGAAATATCATTTAAATTAAAAAAAAATTTCAAAAAATATATACTTAATTTTACAAAATTATAAAAAGAATAAATCATAAAATCAAATTAAATCGTAAAAAATCATTAGTTTCTTATATATATATCTACAGATTTTATAAAATATTTTTAATTTTATTTTTGACAATTATGCAATTTTCCATATTTATTTAATATATTTAATTAAATAAATAGATAGAAAAAATCTACCTAAGATTATAATTTTTAAATATATACATGCACATTCTTAAATACAATTCAAAAAAACTAAATTGTTTTTATCTTAATTTTAATTTTCAGCTAAATCAAATTTGTATTAATTTTTTTTGATAAGAAAAATAAATTTATAAATTAATAAAATTTAGACATTTTCTATAAGATAATAATATTTCTAGAATATAAAAGATTGATTATACATAACGAAATTTATTTGTATTTTTCTTCATATTTTTTCCAAAAACATAAAAAACAGAAAATATCTATCAAATTTCAAAATATAGACTTATATCAAAAACATATATAAATTATACATAAATATATTTATGAACCTAAGGTAAGCTAAAAAACGTAATTAGCAAAATATTTTTATTTTAGTCTAATTATAACCAAAACATTATGATTAAAAAATTATATAGCCCAATATACCAAATCCAAGTAATGAAATCAATCAAAATATGAACAATCAACCAATTATTATGACGTATCTATTTTGCATATATTCATTTACATGAATAAATTTTTAATATTTTACAAGTTATGTTTATCAATGAATATCTGATTTACTTTTTTCTATTTTTATAAAATAAAATATATCAAATTATACAAAATTTTATGAAATATATTTACAAATATAAGAAGATAAACTGAATTACCTACTAATACGATAATTTTAACCTAATGAGACAAATCATCATTAATTTTGAGTCTATATACAACTCAAAGAAAAAAGGTTGAAATAATACAAAATATCATACTTAAAACATAAAGATATTTAATACAATTTTTCATACATACAAATAAAAGATTACTTAAAACATATAAACAAACAAAATAAAGTATTTATTTGTAAATATTTATTTCCGTACATGAGCACGGGAGAATCACCTAGTTACCAAATAAAGGGGTACCTGGCCGATTTAGATGCATAGTATTAAAATACATTTAATGACCCTTAAATCTTTCCCTATTTAAACAACTAAACATCATAACAACTGCATCATCTCTTCCACCATACAAGTTTCTCAAGTTCTTTAAAAGAGAAAAAAAAACTGGGTGTATGTATATATATATATATTTTTTTTTCTTTTCTGGTTTAATCAACAATCTTGAATTTCATTCAGTTTGCATTTTTTGTTTTTCTGTTTCTTTTAATTATTGGAATAGGTATAGCAGCGAAAGCCGAAGAAAAGGAGAAAAGATGATATACAGCCGCGGATTCCTGTTATTTCTCGCCACGCCACTCACAGCTCAGTCCACAGGGAAAGCTGCAAATCGCCAAATCGTTCGTTCTCAGCTTCTTCACGGCGGTTCCCGGTTGCGGTGCGGTGTTTCTCTTAGTTCGTAGATTAGACAGTTTTGCGGTAGCGATTTTCTAGGTCAAAATCTGATTGTGATTTCGGTGCTTCTTAATGTAGAAAAAATGGCGGAGAATGAAATCGTTCAGCCACCTGAGGATATTGCTACTAAGACTATTGTCGAGAAAACGGCAAGTTTCGTTTCCAAATATGAGAGTGAGATAATGCTGAATGATGTTAGATTCAATTTCCTGAGGAGCGAAGCTAATCTTGTTTCCATAGATGGGCCGGTCTTTGAGAAGGACCTCAGGGATTCTCAAGCTAATGATCCAAGGTTCAACTTTTTGAGGGACTCTTCCGATGAATATCACGAATATTACCAGCGCAGGCTAGCTTACTACACCGTTGAGAATAGAAGTCAAGCCAAGATCAATGGATGACACTAATACCTTCTGTAAGCATCATATCCTGTCTCTGCCCAACCTTCTGCAGTTTAGACTTCCTTAAGGAGCTTGATACAATTAAGGTCACAGCTCAGTTTTCAGTGTGGTATGGGCATTATTTTGTGTGGGCTCTGAGAAATCATATGACCCAGCTTGAGTTTCTTAGTCCAAAACATAGCTGGAACGCTTTTTACAAGGAGTGTAAACAGGGATTTGAGAAAGTGCTGAAGCCCCCCAAAGACTCTAGAGAAAAGCTGTATAAGAGTGCCGATTACACAGGGGCCGTTCAGCAGGGTTTCAAACAACGTATTCAACAGGATGATCCTGTCAAGGAGCGTAAATGGCTAGAGCAGGGGGAGAGGGCAATGATTGATTGGCATGATTCTGTATCCAAACCATTTGCCATCGAGGAGGTTCAAGAGCTACCACCTCAAGGACCAGATGCTAAGAGACAAAAGCTTGATGACTGGGTTCTTGTTCCAGAAAACCAATTTCTTGCTCAGCATCCGGTAATGCTTTCTTTCTACACACTCTTGTGATGTCTTTCTTTCCTTCTTTATTCTTCCTCTTGACTTAGTAGTTTTTACACATATTCCAGGGTGCAGCTTCACTTACGGTTTCTTTTCCCAACCGACAAGGATTTACGTTGAAGGTGGAATTGTCCGTAAGTGTTCTATTTTTGAAGCAGCGAATAGCTCAAGTGATCGAAATTCCAGCGGTCAAGTACAAGTTAAGTGGAAAATCGGGGGTTCTGGAGGACGACAAGAAGTCACTTGCACACTACAATGTGGGACCTGGAGATATCCTAACACTGTCTCTGTGAGGACACAGATTGATACATGGAGAAAGCTTTTGGATGTGCAGAGAAAGGCTTCTCAAATCTCTTAACTCTAGAAGAAGGGATTTAATTTTCTTACTCGGTTATAAAACGTTCTCTTTTCTTTCTTATAGGACGTCGTTAATATGTCTGTGATACCCCTGCGGTTTCAGTTTAGACTTTGATATCAAAATATTTAGGTAAACGATTTCGGATTTCGTATCCGATTTCACAACTAATTTCCTTATGCGTAATGCGAATGCATTCCCGTATGGACATGGACTCATATTACACCAAACATAAATCCATCTTTTTAAAAGCTTATAATTTTGTTTTAGCCAACACTAATAAAAGTCATAAATCCATCAGTTTGGTTCTTATGTTTGTCACGTTTTCCGTTTAGCTTTAGTTTTTTTAGGAAACTTAAAATCTTTTTTTTTTTTGGATTTATCGAGTTTTATCTATCTAATCTATCAATTTCAAATTAAAAAATTATAATTTAAAAATGCATAAAACAAAAATTAAACTTTGTTAATAATAAATAAACTGTGGAGCTTTCCTAAATTTATTATATATATATTGCAAATATAATTAAAACTAAATATTTCTTTTGAATAACAACAAATTAAATCTAAATCTATCTAGGACTGGGCAAATAAACCGAACTCGAAAATCCGAACTGAATTCGATCCGGTAAAAATGAATCCGAACTGATTTGAACCCGACATAAATACTGAATGGATTTTATTTTTTGGTATTCGATTTATGGGTGTTATCCTAATCAAATCCAAATCTAAATAGATATCTAATAAAACCTGAAGCATTCAAAAGTCCATAAAAATCTTATACCAAACATGATCTTAATTCCTAATATGTATTCAAAATACATTAAGATATATTGAATACGTAAAATACTTATCTATTATATAAAGGTCGGTGGTTCTATTACATAAAGGTTGATGGTTAAAGATGGCTGTTGAATTTGAAATATTTAGATTTAGATTTTGTTTTCATTAAACAATGTTCTCATTTCATGAGGTCGTGATTTTCGTTTTATGATTTTATTTATTTGTTTTTTTAATCAACAAAAATGTACAAATTAGGTATTTGAAAACAAAACAAACCAAATTTACTTATGTTTTGGTTATAAAGTAGGTACAAATCAGATACTTTAAAACCGAAGAACTGATTGGGACTCGAATCTGGAAATACATTTGGGTTGTACCGGTTCTTTGGAAATTTACTAACCCCGACCGAGCCCAATAAAACCCAAACCGATTCCGAACCGAACTTTCAAATAATCCGAATGTCGCTGATTTTGATAAATCCAAAAACTAAAACCCGATTAGATAAAACCGAAACTGATTGGGACTCCGAATGCTCATGCCTAAATCTACCAGTTTGTGATCAATGAAATACATTAGAATACTATCACAATAATTTTTATTTGTATAAAATATAATATTAATTTTATATGTTTAATCATTATAAAGAAGAGAACTAGTACCCGCAGATGTGCGGATTAATTTATATCCAACTAGTTTAAATTTTGTCATAGTTTTAAATTTTAATAAAATTATTTAATTAATTTTAAATATTAAATTAATCCAATATATAATTTATCTATTTTTTTATCAACAAAAATGTACAAATTAGGTATTTGAAAACAAAACAAACCAATTTTACTTATGTTTTGGTTATAAAGTAGGTACAAATCAGATACTTTAAAACCGAAGAACTGATTGAGATTCGAACCTGGAAATACATTTGAGTTGTACCGGTTCTTTGAAGATTTACTAACCCCGACCGAGCCCAATAAAACCCGAACCGATCTCGAACCAAATTTTCAAATAATCCGAATGTGGCTGATTTTGATAAATCCAAAAACTAAAACCCGATTAGATAAAACCGAAACTGATTGGGATTCCGAATGCCCATACCTAAATCTACCAGTTTGTGATCAATGAAATACATTAGAATACTATCACAATAATTTTTATTTGAATAAAATATAATATTAATTTTTATGTTTAATCATTATAAAGAAGAGAACTAGTACCCGCACATGTGCGGATTATTTTATATCCAACTAATTTAAATTTTGTCATAGTTTTAAATTTTAATAAAATTGTTTAATTAATTTTAAATATTAAATTAATCCAAAATATAATTTATCTATTTATTACAACGTAAACAGATAATAGTTTGATACTGAAAATATTTTATTTATTCTATCAACAAACCACAAATGTAAGAAGTATCAAAGTATCATCATAATAACCCATTATAGTTTTATTAATACTTTAAAAACACACACAAAAGATAAATCTACAAAACCTATGAAATCAAACCCCTTTTCATCAAAGTATTTATTGTATTTTATATAAATTTATTTTCATTAGAGTTCACAGTGATACATATTAACAAAATATATAATAATTAAAAAATACTTTTATTTAACTAAAATTTTATAAACCAAAATAATAAATTATATATGTTTAGTAAAAGCTAGATTTTTAATTTTTAACCGCGAGAGATTGTATTATTTGAATTCATATTTTTGATTGGTAAAATTACCATATAAAAATATTTACAATAAAAAAAACTACCAATTAAAATTATTAGGAATATGACAAATAAATACAGAAGTTGAACTAAATAGAATATGAAAAATAAGAAAAACTAAAATTATTAAAAACATAATAAATAAGCAAATTACCTTAAACTATGAAAAATATGACAAATAAGCAAAATCTTCTAATAGTATGAAGAAGCTGACACATAAAAAAATCCACTTTCATAAATAATTGTATATATACATCTATACTGTTTAAATCGTAAGACTATTTTTTGATTTAAAAATAATTTAATAGTTTATACATTTTATAACTTATAGTAAAACTTATGTATTTTAGGGATTAAGATTAAATGTTTAGTATTTTTAAAATTTACAATTTTAGTGTTCAGTATTTTTTGATTTGGAGTTGAAGATTATCTAGTGTTTATTCAAGGGTTTAGGTTTTAGAATTAGGGTTTAGTATTTTGATGACGGCATTAAAATATTAATTTTTTCATATACTAAGATTTAGAGTTTGGAGTTTAGAATTATCAAAGGATTTAGGGTATACCAAAGAGTTTAAGATTTAGTGTTTTTTTGACGATGTTAAAAACAGTTTTGAAAAGTTCTTTTTGTTTGTAACTACTATTTTTTAAAATATAATTTGATAATATTTTATTGTTTTTTTTAAAATATCGATTATAAAATTTTTATTGGTTGATGAACCTACATAGGTGAAGCTAAGAATAACTCTTGAACTTGTCAACTTTTTAATACTATGATATAGTATATTTGGATAACGTGTTCAAATATGATTATAAATTAAAGCAGCATATTTTGTTTGTTAGACTAATATTCGACAAATTTCTTTGTCTAAAGTACAGCTATTATTTGATTCAAATCATTTGACTTAATTTTCATAGTTAAAATTTTGATTACGTATAATATTATGTTTAAACTTTAAAGTTACAAACACAATCTTGCTTTTAATAGTTTTATGGTTTAATGGGTTTTTAATAAATGATTTAGAAGTAATATCTAATCTATTAAAATCTAATCTATTATAATGGAAGTACAAATATAAACTTCCTCTAAGTTTTCATAATTATTTACAATAGTATAACACTGAAGTTATTAATTAATTTATATTTTAGGATTCTTGTCTTTTATGTTTAACTAATGCATTTTCAAAATTGAATTCTAACTAAAAAAATATGGCAACAACAATTAATAAACATAAAATATAGTATTCATTGGTTTTTCCTAATTTATTATTTATGTGTGTGTTGTGAAATAATTAATAAACTTAGCTTTAAATAGTTAATAAACATTATTGTTTTTAATTTCATTAATAACATTTTCATTATTTATTAGTAATAAATAAAAATAAAAGTCACATTAAAAAGTCATTTATATAGTATATAAGTATATTATGTTACATATATTTTCATATAATATACTCAATGTAAGTTCAGTATGAAAAATTTTGAAAATATAAAATATATAGCACAGTATATTTAAAATAAAATATAAAACAGTCTTATTATACATTATCATAAAATTTTGATCCACAAAAAAGTTAACATACATTTGTTCGGATATACGAGTCATATTCTAAAAAGTATTGATACAATTGATGGTTTACAAGACAAAATAAAATTATTCAAAATAAACTATAAGTTATTGTGTTTAAAATGTCATATTAAACAACTATTTAATCGGATAAATTTTAAAAATAAATATTATATCACTTATACAAATAAATACTTATTAAAAATTTAGATCACACTCCACTACAAAAAAACAATTGAATTGCATCAATTAAATTGTATCACAAAAATAAGTGATATAATTTTAAATTACTTATTTGTAAATGATGTTAATATTAATCAATTTTACATCACTTCAGTAAAATGATGTAATATTTATTAGTTTATATCATTTAGACAAAAATGATTTTATTCTATAAATTATATCAGTTAAATAATTGATGCCTTTATTACTTTGGTTAACATCACTTATGAAGATGATATAAAATTTACATCAATAAAAAACTGATGCTAATAAAAATTATATAACCATATTTTTGTTTAACATCAGTTTAATAAAAGTGATGTTATTTTATCTGAATTTATATCAGATAGAACAATTATATAATATTTACTTAATTTAAATCAATACAAATTAACTGAAATTTCAAAGAACCCAAAATTAGGAAAAGAAGTTACGATTTTTTTGTTTTGTTTCTTTAACTTAGTGGATCTTATTTATAACTGTTTTGCTAAAAAAAAGTTTTTCTTTTATAATCTCAACAAATCTTCTTTTTCTTCTTCTTCTTTTTTCAAACCCCTCGTTCATCTCCCAGTGTAACAATTTCTAAGTGTTCTTCTTGTTTTCATATTCCTATATTTCTTATAAGTCAAAAATTAAATGACCATTTAAGACAAAAAGTTCTTTTTCAATTTCACAGCCTCATGTCTTCTATATATGCAAAAGCAAACGATGACACCTTACAATTCTGAAACTATGTGATTCCACATTTGACTCCGCACTGTCTACTACCCCCACCACTCCATTGTACTAATACAAGTATTTCTTCTTTCTCCATTTACAATTTTAAATCATTTTTTTTATTTAGTAGTGATTCTTATCAGATCATCTGATCTTCTCTTTTTGTTTTTGTTTCAGAAGCAGTTATCAATTTAAGAACACCATCAACGGAAGAACATACATTGAAGGAGAAGAAAAATATTGACTGAAGAATTCTCATGTGGAGACTTTAACTTTTTATCATTTTCTTTTGCTGAATTCATCCTATTCATGTTTTTGGAGGCTTTCTATATTTTCCATATTGTATCTTCATTAAAATGAAGAAAAAAGAAAAAAAATAATGAAAAATCTTTTAATTTATTTATTTATTGACATAAATGTATAGATCGATAATAATTTAAAATTAATTAAAAAATAATATTAATATTTTCAATTAATAACTGTAAACGAAATAATTATTAAAATTACTTTTAAAAATAATAACTTTACTTCAGTTATCATTAAATGATACAAACATTTAAATCAATTATTTGTAGTGATGTTAATATTAATATCACTTTAAAGAACTGATTTAATTGTTAAAATCATTTTTACAACTGATATATCTTGACATCACTTATAATAATTGATGAAAATATTTAGTATTTTTACATCAGTTATTAGAAAAATGATGTATATTATTTGAATCACCACATTCAGAGTCATTTATTTAAATGATGTAAATTTCTTTTACATCACTTATAAGTAATGCAAAAATTGAAATTAAATGATGTTAAACCTCTCTTTTTTTGTAGTGCTCCTAGCTACTTGAGCTAATTAAAATTTTCAAAAAAAACTATATTTAAAAAAAAAAATTATTGCTTAGCAAGTTTAAATCCATATATTTAGTATCTTCATAATCTTTACTACAATAATAGTATTTAGAAAGTTAACTAAAAAGCAATTAAAATAAAACATTATACTCATAAATCAATTAAGTTGACATGTACAATTGGCCAACGTAGTTATGATCCTTCTAAACTTGATTTATAAAAATAGTTTCACAATACATGCATCTTTTCTATTTTGAAAATTATGGATACAACTATAAAAATCGAATATTTTATGAAATAAATTGCCTACAATATTTTTATTTTCTTACAAATGATATAACCAATCTATCAATTTTTAATACCATACTAACTCATATTTGCAGAAATTTATTTTCTAGATATTTTATACATAAATCTAAATATAGAAATTTTGGATTTCCTTATATGAGGTCAAATAAATATCGGTCATATCATTTACTGTAGAACGCAAAAAAATTCTTTGATGTAATTAAGCATATTATTATTTCTTAAAATGTTATATTATTATATACATTGCAAATCATGTATAATATTTAGTACAAAAATGAAAATTGACATCTATTCAGTGGATCAAAATCTAGTTACCATTAATATAGGAGTGGCATTGCTGTAAGTATTTTCAAAAACCAAGGAAACCTAAAAAAACTCTCGTTTTTGAATACTAGGAGCGGAGCTCCGCACAGGTGCTGGAATGTTAGAAATACTTGAGTTGTTGACTTGTTGAAGCTGAAAATGTTGATGGAGGTGGAGTGTAGAAGAGGAAGAAGAGTGGAGAGATGTATAAGAATATATATGTGTCTCTCTCTTTTTTTTCTTTCTCAAAATGCGTTTAGTGACACATGCGGTTTTGAGAAGAAGAAGAAAATACTTTTCTGTTCATATGTAATATATTTGGAAAATTGTATGCAATTTAGTCATTTGTCAAAAAATACTACATGATTTGATAAAATGGTATGGATATGCGAAATACAAAGGATTGTACGGCAAAAGGTTAAGTTATCTGAACTTTTTAACTACGGTTCTACCGCTTAATAACTAAAATAAAAATGAATAAAATCAAGTTAATTTTATACTGAAAAATATAATATCATGTCAGTTTACTTTGTGTACGATTGATATATGGTATTTTGGAATCATTGCACATATGTTTTTTTATTGGTTTTGATGTTTTATCGAATCAGCCTAACAGCATTCGAGTCTACCATCTATTCCAGGACGGTGGTATTTTATAGAAGGGTCCTAGAAAGATGATGAGGTGTTTTCAGATCAGGAATGGTATAGTACTCTTGAAAGTTATGATGGCTTAATGAAAGTACGAAATGTTAGGGCTTCTCTTTCTCTTCTCCGTTTTAAGATGGAAACATTACTTTGGGTCTATATGCGGAATCTACGTCAATTTTAGGTTATCTTTGCAACATATTGTTCTCAATTAGTAAAGATGGTGTCGAAACCAGAAGAATAACCTGCTTTTGCAACTTATCTGGCAGATATAGCGACCTTGAAAGACAACTTTCACAGCTCAGAAATTATTCATATCCCACGCACGCAGAATTTGAAGGCCAACAGTCTAACGCGATGTGTTAGGAAACAACCGTTCTTTGTCGTGTATATGGATGCAGAACTATCAGTTTGGTTTATAGAGTCTCTTGAGTATGTACAAGTCGACGACAAAAAAGTATTTTCCTTTTTATTTAGTAGTTTTGTTAATTAGATTTTTATTTAGTTTACTTTTTCATTTTTCCCAAAAACATATATAATAAAAAGGGAAACTTTAATAAATTTTATAGATTTTATATTATTAAACGAAATTTATTTTTCTACAATATATTTTCCTTAAACAACATAAATAAAAAGTAAATATCAAGAAATTTCAAATATATAAAGGTTTATGTATAAAAAAAATATTTACAAAAAATTCACAAGAGTATGATATTATTTTCATAATATAAATTTAAAATGACTTAAAACTTATAAATAAATTTATAAATATTTATATCTGTTCATGAGAACATATATAATTATCTTAATATTATATTATTTTCATAATATAAATTAAAATGACTTCAAACTTATATATAAACATATAAATATTTATATTTTTGCATGAGAACATAATGATAATTAATATAATTTTTTATCTATCATAAATATAAATTATAAAATTACTTACAAGTTATAAACAAGGAAATTGAATATGTAAATATTATTATAATTTGATTATTTTGTAAATATTTATTTCCGTTGAAAAAACCAGCATTGGAATATAATAAATTGGCATACAATCAGACCAGCATTATCAGGGGCGAATGTTTTTGTCTGTGTGCACAATTAATTTAAAACTGAAAAACACTATCTAGACTCTAGAGGGTCAAACCTGGGTTAATAGTGGGTGCACAAGGCTGATCTAACCTATCTATTAGAATTATAGTGATTTTACTTCCAAAAATTTGAATACTCGTATTTCTGTGGGTGCACATGCACACCTAACACATAGAGTGACTTCGCCCCTGAGCTCCTTTTAGGTTTATGAGAGATTAGGGTTTTGTTATGTGTTGTGTAGGTCCGACTGCAAATGATCTTTATCCTATATACCCAATCTATACTATTATTTGCGAAGTGATTTTTTGCAACGAGTTAAAAGTTAGAGCGGCTAATCTCGATTTTATCCTTAATGATTTTATATATAATTTATTATATAATTAAAAACGAATTTGAAGTTAATAACTTTATATTTATATGTTTTATTAAATTATTAAATTAAATTTGTCGAAAATACAAAGTTATATATATATATATATATATTATTTTTTTGTTGTTATCTGAAAATAATATTTTTTAATTTTAAAAAATAAAAACCAAAATTTAAGTCAATCATATTATATTTATATGTTTTATTAGATTATAAATTAAAATTGTCAAAAATAAAATTATATATATATATTTTTGTTGTTATCTAAAAATATTAATAAAATTTAAAAGTTAAAAACGAATTTTAAGTTAATAATATCATATTTATATGTTATATTGGATTATAAATTAATTTTGTCAAAAATAAAAAGATAATTCTTATATATTTTGTTGTTATCTGAAAATAATATTTTTTAATTTAAAAGTTCAAAACGAATTTTAAGTTAATAATATTATATTTGTATGTAATATTACATTATAAATTAATACTGTCAAAATAAAAAATAATAATTCTTATATATATTGTGTTGTATCTGAAAATAAATCTTTCAGTTTTAAAATTAAAAAAAAACAAATTTTAATTTAATAATATTATATTTATATGTTATATTAGATTATAAATTAATATTGTCAAAAAAGATAATTCTTATATATTGTATTGTTATCTGAAAACATTATCTTTTAATTATAGAAGTTAAAAGTTAAGATATATAACAATTTACAATTAAATATTAATAAATTAAAAACATTTGTATGAATATATTTTCTAAAATATTTCAAATATGTGAGTGTTTTAAAAATTCTAACACAATAATAAATATATATTAGTATCAAATTTTTTTATCATATATAAAAATTTGATGTTTAATTTAGATTTTTTAAAAACTTAAATAATAATTTATTATGATCACTTTTTGAATTAATAAATATACACCAATAAATATTTAAAAGAAAATTATGCCCGTTTGTGCGGGCAAACCACCTAGTGTATGGTATTAGATTCAGATTAATTATGGGCTTCCAACTTAAAATCAATTGGCAATGCGTGGATTAACCCTAATTCTTTACATATTACTTAATGTCCATTGGAATTTTCGATGCGGGATGTAATATCCCAATATCTCTCCTCGAGATAATGGCTCTTATCGGCCAGAAATCCCGGAACTTTTAAGACAGTTATACTCGGTCGAGCGAGTTAATTAGATTCAGATTAATTATGAGTTTCCAACTTAAAATCAATTGGCAATGAGTGAATTGATCCTAATTCTTTATATATATGGAAAGGTCGTGGATTTCTTTATTCCCAGATATTGAAGGTTAGTGAGAAACTATGGTCTCATGTCTATTCACAATCAGTTATTGTTTCTCTTCTTTGATGGGTGTTGTTTTAGACTGATGATTCGCATGGTTTTGCATTTGTTAACTTTAAGTACACGAAGCTCACAAAGCAATGGAAAGGATTGATTTTAAGATCGTATATCAGTTTATGCACATGGTCATTATTTCAGGAAGAGTTGATTCAAGTTTTTAGTTTTAAGTTGTAATTTTCGATTCTTAAACCAACCAAAATTTTAATCGATTCATGTTTCTGCTTTTATATTCGGTTAATCCAGAACGGGATTTAGTGTTATTTCTAATTATTCATCTTGCTTTTACTTACTGCTACACTATGATCAATGTGATAAGTGTAGATCTTTGAAATTGATTTATGGGGGATGATGATTGCGTTTTGGAAGTGGTCTGATCATTGAGTAATATTTTGGGTTCTTGGTTTTTCAAAATCGTAGAATGCAGTGGTCGAGTTTGTGTGGTGATGAACTCGAAAGAAAAAGGTGTAGCAGAGACAATGCATCATCTCACCCTGGAGATAATTGTGGTTGGGAAGAAGAAGCTTTATGAAGCGGAAGTGAACTTCAAGGAGTCGCATGAGTTCAAGTCTACCAATGACGATTCCCCCACCATTACTCCCTCATATCTTAGCTGCAAATAAGGCATGACTACAAACGTTACATTTATGATCATTTCTCTTTGCAAAACTTTCTCAAATAAGGCCTGTGTTTGATTAAATTTTTTTTGAAAAGACGCATGTGAAAGTTATGAATTCAATGGTTTTAAAACTAAGATAAAATTATGATTGGTTGTCATTTAAAAAAGTTTTGCATCAAAACTTATATAATTAAGATAAATGAATATTTAGATTATGGGTCAAAATAATTAGGTTGTAAGTCAGAAAATTTGTTGTAAGAATTTAGTTTGTAGATTTTAAGTTTTAGTGACGTAGTTGTAAGTTTTTAATTTACAAAGATATTACAATTTTTAAACCAGTGTTTTAAGAAAACATATATTTTAAAATATTTAAAGATGAGGGTCAATTAAATTACTAAAAGAATAATTGGAAACCAAATTTATTTTAAAAAATAAGAAATGAAACATTTTTACAATCCAACCAATCAAACACATAACTAAACTTAATCAGTGTTTTTTGCTTCATCACCTTATATATAATTTCCAATAACAAAATATCAGATATTTGGATATTAAACTTTGAAATTTGTAAGATAGAAAGTAAATAAATGAAATAATTTTATAATTTTCTGTCAACTTATATTTTATAATATATTACAATATTTATATATCAAAATAAACATACGTACAAAATATATAACAAAATTAAAATTTAAACAAAAACTCGGATGTAATCGAGGCCGACCCTGGTTATTTATAATCAAAGGTATAGTTATATTTTTTAAATAAATCTATAGAATTGTTTATTAAGGGTAATAACGACTTTAGCTAGATTATTAAAAATAAGGGTTTATAGAAATTTAAATGGAAAAGGCTATACGCTTATATATTAAGAAATTAAAAATTCACAAAACCTAATTCCTATACTAGGTTTAATCGTCGACTCCCTTTGAAAAAATAGTTTTCCAGAAAATTTTCCATGTCTGCTTCAAAGTCGTCAAAGCGTTCATCCTTGCTACCTTTTGAGTTAGTAGAAGAGATACTTTACAGGATTCCACTTCGATCTTTGGTACGATTCAAATCCATATGCAAACAATGGTACGTTCTTTTAAACGGCAAAAGATTCATCTACAAACACTTCGATCTCTCCCGGGAACAATTCATACAACTGGCCCACCACAATAAATCAGTTAACCTCTTTAATCTTGAGACTCAAGCCCCCTCATGCTTGCAAGGCCCACCTGAAATTCATAGAATGATTCACTGCGACGGTTTATTGCTATGTCAATGTATTGAAAGAGATACTAGTAAGCTCGCAGTTTGGAATCCGGTTTTAAGGCGATTCTGTTGGATTGAACGTTCCTTGAAATTTTACCTAAGGCTCGATATCATCCATGGTTTTGGATACGACAATGTATCTCGTGGAAACTATAAGATCATGAGGTTTAATGTTAGGAAAAATTCTGATATGGAAATATATGAGTGCAAGTCCAAAGTCTGGAGAAGTATTGATGCTGCTCTTGATTCACGTGTGAAGCTTTGGTTTCCTGATTATCAAGCTTTATCCATGAATGGAAACATGTACTGGATTGCTCATAGGACGAAGGGTAACAACGAAACGGAGATCTTAGTCCAAAGTTTTGATTTCACTGCAGAGATATTCAAAGACATAGGCTGTGGTGTTCCTTTCGAAACTGAGTGTACCTGTCTGCGTGGTGCTAGTACATTAATCCTGTCAAGTTTCGGAGGAGATAGGCTTTCTTTATTATATCAACATAGACGTGTGAAGATTGAGGTGTGGATTACAAACAAGGTGACTGATGAGGTTGTTTGTTGGAGCAAGTATTTAAATGTTACTGGCCCTGACCTTCCGAAATTACATTATCCGGAATTTTACAATTTTCCGACATACTTCATCGACCAGAAGACCAGTACTATCATTGCATGGTGCGGGGAATTCAATTCCACTAAGGAATATATTGACATCAACGTTTACGAAATAAGCGATGGTAAGATTAAAAAAAAAACTATCAAGGCAGGAGGACATAGGTTGGGTTATCGCTGTCATAACCTTTGCTATGTATATGTTCCAAGTCTTGTTCATCTTCCAGAATAAGAAAGAGACTATAGTACATGTTGGGCCCGAATATGGCCCGGTAGCTGATCTCCAAATAATAAAAGATGGTAATGGGCCGGGACAGGCCCGTCGCAGGCTCGATGCCTAAAAGGAGCCGGAGGCTGAAAGCTAAGGACTCTAACTAAGGAGCTCACGGGGAAGAGGAAGCTCACGTTGTGACAAGGAGAAGCGCAGGACCCGGTCAAAGGGAAGCTGTTGCGGATTCCACCTTAAGCGGAGACGATCTCGGAGATTAGTTGGAGGCAACCTAAAGAAGTCCAAGGCTATTTAAAGAGAAGATGGAGAACTAAGAAAGGGATCCGACTCAACTGATATTTTACTCAACATTCATCAAAACATTCTTATTGTAATATTCATATAATCTTTGTATTCATCAAAGATCACCCTTTGTAACCATCCTATTTCTACTAAATCAATACAAATCGAAGTTCATTCTACAAGTTCTTACGGGATTCAGCCCGCGTTTATCTTTCCCTAACCTTTCCTAAACATTAAACCTGATCTAAAATCTAGGTGTGAGTTTTACCCCTCACAGTTGGCGCCGTCTGTGGGGAAGAAATAATCGAATCCCTTACTCTAACTTGAGGACGAATCCTACCGACCAGACAACAAATCCGTCTGATCTTAACCTCCCGATTCCGAGCGATGGCTCACCGAACGACGGAGGCTCTACCCTTGTAACCTCGGAACCTCGACATGGCGACCACCGGTCCGGGCAGCAGCTTCCTATTAACGCTCGAACGAGCCAGAATATAACCGGAGCTACTAACCAGAGATCGCCAAGTGGAACCGCCCCCGGGCTTCCAATCACCGAGAATCCTCAGCAGTCAGCCGCTCCGAATCAAACGGAGGCTCAGCTTTCTGAGATTCGTCAGATGATGATGCAACTAGTAGACAAAGCTCAGGAAAGTGAGCGTACGATGCATCAGCTAGCTGTTCGACAGCAACGATTCGAAGAGATAACAAGATCTCTAGACACAACAACCCAGCCACCTCGACGTCAAACTCTGGGGGTCACTTTCCGAGATCGATTGACTGATCCCTCATTTCCCCGAGGACGTTTAGATTTTTCCCCTGATAGCACTGCTCCTGCATGACAGGGATCGGCTTTCCAGACACCTCATACTGGGACAGCTCCCGTGTTTAACCCGCCTATCACCAGTGCTATGGGAAGCAACGTGGCAACAACCAGTTCCGCATCTGGTCAGGTCGCTGATCGGAGCTCTCGTCTACCTCCTCCGCCGACTGAATTTAGATCCGGGGCAGGAAGATCCCTCCCATCCGAAGGTAGGACAGCTGCTCCGGTTTATCAAACCAGAAGCTCAACCCCAAATGGGGGCCGGTATCAACGGATAGATTCCGATAACCCGAGAGCTGGTGAGCGATTTAGCCCCCCAACTGCATGGGAGGATGAGCCCACACGATTCCGTCAGGAACCTGCCCGTCGGGTACCTAACAACGACCCGAATGTCCTACCTATGGAAGGACCTGAAGCTATCCGTAGGTATATGGAACGAACTCATGCAGCTCTCAAAAAATTGGGAGCTCAAGTCCATAAAGCTACGAGCTCAGCCCCCGAAATCGATAGTTTGATCGAAACACGTGGAACTCCATTCACTGACAGGATTGCCAGCTCCTACATAAGGGATACCCGAAAAATCAGAATTCCCGAGTATGACGGGACTTCTGACCCAAAGGCCTATTTGAGAGCTTTCCGACTGGCAATCGTTAAAGCCCATTTTACACAGGAAGAATGCGAAGCAGGTTACTGCAGGACATTCGCCGAAAATTTGGTCGGAACAGAGTGGTTCTCTGGTCTCGAACCAGCCTCGATAGATAGTTTCGATCAGCTAACTAACGCCTTCATGAAACAGTACTCGACTCATATCCTGAAACAAGCTTCTGAAGCCGACCTTTGGAAGGTCAGACAAGGAATGGGAGACTCACTACGAGTTTACATCGAGAAATTCAGGGCAATAAGAACTAAGCTCTCGAATCCTAACGACCTAGTCGCCATCGAGGCTCTTAGGAGAGGTCTATTCTATAAATGGAAATTCTGGTCAGAATTAACGCTCAATACTCCTCCAACTATCGATGATGCTCTTCATAAAGCCACCAGATACATCACTTTGGAGGAGGAAACAGCCGCATTGGATAAACTCCACAAGAAGCCTCCGAATCACTCAAAAGGTGAATCCTCTGAGGCAAAAGGACCTCACAAAAGGGGAAACCCCCGAAACAACCAAACTCAGGGAGAACATTCCTACGCAATCGAGGAAGACAAGGAAGAGAAACCTATCGCCGCAGCGAACAAAACTCCCTGGTCAAAAAGCTTTGATAAAAACAAACATTGCTCTTATCACGATCGAGAAGGGCACTCAACTGAGGAGTGTTGGGACCTCCAACGACAACTGGCAGCTAAATTCGCAGCTGGAGAAATAAAGGGCATGAACCTTAAAAAGCCATCACCTTATCAGAAAAGAGGTTCTAGAGACACCTCCCCAAAGCGCGAGAGGTCACCTGAGAAGGAGACCGATTCGCCACCTCCAACTCCCGAGAAGAGAGTTGACATGATTCTTGGGAAATTCCCCCAAGGAAAAAGTTTACAAGTCGAGGCTCTCTTGAGCAAATCGTCCCCTCAATCGATCCCCGACTCGAGGGTGGACTGTATCCTTGGAGGATCAGACATATGTCAAGACTCCGTCAATTCCATTAAAAATCACGTACGGAAGGCTGTGTCTAACACTGGACCTAAGCCTCCTAACCCCGAGTCCAATACTAAGATTTCTTTCTGGGAGAGCGAGACCTCAAACCTCGACAGACCTCACGATGATGCGTTGATTGTCACCCTGAACATCGCAGGATACGAGGTCCCTAAACTCATGATAGACACAGGAAGCTCTGTCGACCTTATTTTCTATAACACCCTAAAAGGGATGGAAATAGACGACTACGAGATTATTGGCCAAAAAGCTAACCTCGTAGGCTTCTCCGGAGAAACAGCTACCTCATTGGGGACTATCAAGCTCCCAGTTATAGCTGGCGGAATAATGAAAATGACCAACTTAGTAGTCATCGACAGACCTTCCCCGTTCCATGCGATCCTGGGAAGACCCTGGATTCACAAAATGAAGGCAGTAGCCTCGACGTATCATCAATGCGTAAAATTCCCAACACCCGAAGGAATAACTACCGTACACGGTAGCCAGAAGATATCCAGGATCTGCTATTTGGGAGGATTCGAAATCCTCAAAAAACCCCCCCCAATAGCAATTACAGATCCAGGAGGGTCGCGAAATGCAACAAAATATTCGAGGTCCCCCCAAGAACCTCACCGAAAAGGTTTGCATCGACGACTCAGATCCTGAAAGACAGGTGAGCATCGGATCCGAGCTACCTCCCGAGACCAAAAAGGAGCTCATTGATTTCTTGAAAGGCAATGTCAAAACCTTTGCATGGTCCACCAGCGACATGAAAGGCATAGATCCGAATGTCACCACCCATAAGCTAAGAGTAGACCCTACTTTCAAACCGATCAAACAAAAGCGTCGCAAGCTAGGCCTCGAAAAGGCTAAAGCTGTTAACGACGAAGTTGACCGACTTACGAAAGCTGGGTCCATTCGAGAGGTACACTACCCTGATTGGTTAGCTAACCCAGTAGTGGTAAAGAAGAAAAACGGGAAATGGAGAATCTGTGTAGACTTCACAGACCTGAACAAAGCTTGTCCTAAAGACAGCTTCCCGTTACCTCACATCGACCGTTTGGTTGAAGCAACAGCTGGCCATCGACTCCTATCCTTCATGGATGCTTTCTCAGGATACAACCAAATCATGATGGATCCTGAGGACCAGGAGAAAACCGCATTCATAACCGAACGAGGAACATATTGTTACAAGGTTATGCCATTCGGATTAAAAAACGCAGGAGCTACCTATCAGAGGTTAGTAAACAAGATGTTTGCTGGACAACTCGGAAAAACCATGGAGGTCTATATCGACGATATGCTAGTCAAATCCTCAGCTGGAGAAGACCATATCTCCCACTTAAGGGAATGCTTCGACATCCTTAACAAGTACGATATGAAGCTCAATCCCACTAAATGTACTTTCGGGGTACCCTCAGGCGAGTTCCTAGGCTATCTCGTAACCGAAAGAGGCATTGAAGCCAACCCGCAGCAGATAGCAACCTTCCTAGAAATGCCATCACCGAAGACAACCAGAGAGGTACAGAGATTGACCGGACAAATCGCAGCGTTAAATCGATTCATATCCAAGTCCACCGATAAGTGCCTCCCATTCTACAAACTTCTAAGAAATAATAAGAAGTTCCTATGGGACGAGAAATGTGAGGAAGCCTTCAAACAATTGAAAGCATACCTCTCCGAACCTCCGATCCTATCCAAACCTATAGTAGGAGAGCCACTATACCTGTACCTCGCTGTATCGACTGCTGCAGTTAGCGGCGTGCTGGTACGAGAAGAACAAAACGAACAAAGACCTGTCTATTACACCAGTAAAAGTTTGATAGACGCCGAAACAAGGTACCCTGCAATGGAAAAATTAGCTCTGGCAGTTGTGATAGCTGCCAGAAAATTGCGACCTTACTTCCAATCGCACTCAATCGTCGTAATGACCTCACAACCATTACGAATGATATTGCACAGCCCTAGCCAATCAGGGCGATTGGCCAAATGGGCCATAGAGCTCAGTGAATATGATATTGAGTATAGACCTCGAGCAGCAGCGAAAGCTCATGTCCTTGCCGATTTATCATTGAACTAGCATCCGAGCAATTAGACTCCGAAATAGAATCTCCGAAGTGGAGTCTGTATGTCGACGGAGCCTCGTCAAAACAAGGCTCCGGTGTCGGTCTAAGGTTAACTTCTTCAGCAGGAGAAACCATTGAGCAGTCATATAGGCTCGGATTCAGCGCCTCAAACAACGAAGCTGAATATGAAGCACTAATCGCAGGGTTGAAACTCGCCCTAAGCCTCGGAATTCGAGAGCTAAACGCTTATAGTGATTCACAGCTAGTAGCTAGCCAGTTTCACGGAGAATATGAAACGAGGGACGAAAGAATGGGGGCATATCTCGAAGTCGTCCAGAACCTGACCAGGCATTTCGACAAATTTGAGCTAACAAGAATCCCACGAGGAGAGAACTCCTCAGCAGATGCATTGGCTGCTTTAGCTTCCACGTCAGACCCCCTCGTAAAACGGATCATACCCGTAGAAGGAATCGAAAAACCAAGCATCGACATAGCTACTAAAGCCGAGATAGACGGCAAGCGAACAGAACAACCTGAAGTTACCTGTCCCGAAACGGTAGCTACCCAGGTTCTCACAACATTTTGGTTCCCAAAAACCAGAATACGTAGCTCTAAAAAGCTTACCTCCGGAAACACAATCCAAAACACGGAAGGTATTCCCCGAAATTCAGACTCCTTGGAGCCTGATCTCACGAATACCTCCGGGGGCACCAACTCGGACCCACTCATCTGCAGAGTTAAAACTAGAAGCCGTTCAGCCCTCCAAAATTCATCTGGGGGCACCATCCAGACCCCAGACAATAACGAAGGAATTGGAGGTATTCCTCGGAATTCAGACTCCTTTGAGCCCAATCCTACAAATACCTTCGGGGGCACCACGACACCAGGTCCCGAACAGGAACCTCCTTCGTCTCTTCATAGCAAAGTTGTAGGGAGAGAGGATTGGAGAATTCCAATCACGCAATACATCCTGGAGGGAAAGACTCCACCCGATAAATGGGAGGCTCGAAAGCTCAAAGCATTAAGCGCGAGATATTGCGTAACTGAATCTGTCCTCCTCAAACGAAGCATTTCCGGACCTTACCTAAAATGCGTCCATGGCCTCGTTGCTATGAGGCTCATGAAAGAAATGCATGATGGTTCCTGCGGGAACCACTCTGGAGGAAGAGCTCTAGCCATCAGAATCAAAAGACAAGGATATTTCTGGCCCACCATTATTGCAGACTGTGAGGCCTATTCCTCTTCATGCGACAAGTGCCAGAGGCATGCACCGATTATACAGCAACCTGCGGAAAAACTGTCCAACATATCCGCCCCTTACCCATTTATGAGATGGTCCATGGACATCGTAGGACCACTAGTAGCATCAGGAAGTGGAAAGAAGAAGCTACGCTTCCTCTTAGTCCTAACAGACTACTTCACAAAATGGATAGAGGCTGAAGCTTTCCAGCAGGTAACCAGAGTCGAGGTCGAACGATTTGTGTGGAAAGAAATCGTGTGTAGACACGGCATCCCATACGAAATCGTAACTGACAATGGAGGACAATTCATATCCCACGATTTCAAAATATTTTGCGACAAGTGGAATATTCGCCTGACCTTCTCATCACCTCGCCGACCTCAAGGAAACGGACAGGCGGAGGCTGCTAATAAATCAGTATTAGCAAACCTCAAGAAACGCCTCGGAACCCAGAAGGAATTCTGGTCAGAAAAATTACTTGAAGTACTTTGGGCATGTCGAACCACCCCACAAAAGGCTACAGAAGAAACCCCTTTCTCCTTAGCCTACGGGATGGAAGCTGTCGTCCCAGCCGAAACCATTGCTGGTAGCCTTCGCCGGGACCTCTGCACGTCCAATCCCGCAGCTAACGATCAGCTCCTAACTGACAGCCTCGATCTAATCGAGGAAAGACGGGACCGAGCTCTGATTCGCATTCAGAACTATCAACAAGCAATGGCACGACAGTACAATTCCAAAGTCAGGCTCCGACAGTTCGCTGTAGGTGACCTAGTACTTAGGAAAGTTTTCGAAGGAACCAAGGAACCAGATGCTGGGAAGTTAGGAACCAACTGGGAAGGTCCCTACCAGATCATCCACGTGGTACGACCTGGCGTTTACAAGCTCCGAAAGGTGCGAACCGGGGTACCTGAAATCAGATCGTGGAACGCCACGAATCTTAAGAGATATTATCATTAGGTACCTAAAATTCCTGAACTACATTAGGCTTGATCCTTTGACTGGGTACGTAGGCAACTCCGTCATGAGTGCAGCCCCAACCTCATTCCAACACTTCGTTCACCACAATCAAAAGGGGCATATGTCTGATTAAAATCACATAGCCCACGCAGCAATTGTATGATTACTATGATACAATGTATCCAATTATCAATAAAGAAATTATTCTCGATATCTCAACTCTTTAACAAAACAGATCCCTGCAAACATGGACCTAGGTTCCTAAAAACCCTTCGGATTAGCTCAGGTCTCTACAAACTTGGACCTAAGGTCTTAAAATCCTTAACAACCACAAAAGGTCTTAAAATCCTTCAAGCAATATCAGGTGTCGACGAACCTGGACCTAAGGTCTTAAAAACCTTACCAAATCTCCAAGGTCTTAAAACCCTTATCAAATCTCCAAGGTCTTAAAATCCTTATCAAATCTCCGAGGTCTTAAAATCCTCATCAAATCACAAAGGTCTTAAAATCATTATCAAACCTCAGAAGGTCTTAAAATCCTAAGCAAGTCTCAACGGGTCTTAAAATCCCACAAACGAATTCAGGTTCCCAAGAACCCCCACCTAAGGTGTCCAAATTAAACTTAGGTTCCTAAAAACCTTAAGCTAATCCCGATATTCCAAGAATTCCTCTTAAGGAACTAAAAACGATCCAAGTCTTCCAGACTTATCATAAAATCTGAGATCTAATTCTGAGGATTCACTAAACCCTCTTAATTAGTAACCAAAGCACAGTCTTTATCGAAACTCTTAACCAAATTCGAGCTCATCCAAAAAATGACTAAGTCAAATCGAAAAACTCGAAACGAAACTGGAAACCAAGTTTTGATAGATAAAAATTTAAAGGCCTCCTCAGGCCAACAAAGGTTCCAAGGACCTTAACATAAACAAAGGTTTAAAAGCCTCCTCAGGCTATAAGTCTTAGAAACAAATGAAACAAAGCCCATCGGGCAGAAATCCTAGAAAACATGAAAGAGCTTCAGCTCTTAAACTTCCTTGTCATCCGACCTCTTCTCAGCTCCCTTACCAGCTGGATCTTCCTCCCCAGGAACCTCCTCCTCCATCTCCTTGTCGCTACCTCCAAGGGCGGCTTCGACTGGGGCTGAGTAAGAACCCATCAATTCCAAATTAGAACCGAACTCTCCAGAAAAGGAGAGATTAAACATATTAATCTCTAAAGTACATGAGCTCTCGGAGAGTTGGGGAAGAGGGAGCTTGCCGATCGAGAAATCCGAGACCTGAGCCTTCTCGTACGCCGCGACAGCCTCCGGCATTATCGTCACCAAGCGATCATACTCGTCTTGAGTACTCTTAATCTCGCCATCCAGAATGTCTTTCACGAGCTTGGTGTTGGCTTGAATCTCTTGAGCATGAACCAGGAGATCGACTTCGTCCTTCTTCTTGGAGAACTTCTCCTTGACAACAACCAGAACTTTGTTGTAGGCTTCAGCTACCTCCTTCTTTCCTCTCCGGACGGCCAGCCTGACCTCAGCTTCCTTGTTCTTCTGGCTGCTCTGGGTTGAAGCAATCAGCTCCTTGACCTGATGCTCGGCTATCTTCCGAGCAGCATCCAAATCCCCAATCTTCCTATTCTTTACCTGGAGGTCAATCAACTGGCTCTCGATTGTCCCTTGCTGAGCATCACATTTGGAGCCAAGTCTCTTCACCTCAGCTTGGAGATCTGAGATCAGAGCCCGAGTCTGATTGAGCTCAGTCTTGTTGGCCTTAACCAGTTCAGTGACATGAGCTAATTCCTCAGTACTGGGGCATTGTGTACGGCGTCCTCAAACTTGAACTGAGCCATGTTAATAGCGCCAGCCAGCTACAGAAAACAAAAAACGGTTTAGTGAAAATCTTCCAAAGATAAAGCTAAAAGTTGAAATAGACCTCATACCTGACCCATGTGATGGGCAATATCAACATACTCATCCTTGTGCGTGAGATTGGAGATCGAGGGGAGGGAACATCCGGTACTCTTCATATGCCTCATCAGAGTAGCCAAACCCCACGAATCATCCAAAACCAATCCAGGCTTCGAATGAGCAAAGTTCCAGCTAATGGTTCCTCCTCTAGAGAAGGAGGAGGAAGACCTCGAAGGTCTGTCAACCTGGTCAGTTCGGGACCTCTTGTTCCTCGGGGGCTCAAATTCAGGAGGATCCCTTGCCATTTGAGGGTTAGCTTCAGTCATCGGGACCTCGGAGGGAAGGCCAACTTCCTGCACTTTAGGCTCCGAAGAGCCAACACCTTTAGCAGGAGCAGAGCCTCCTTCGTCAAGAGCCTCCTTCACAGAGTCAAGGAAGGATCCCCCTTGGTTCTTGTCACTTCCTCTAGAGGAGCTGGCAGCCTTGGTCGATCTACCCCTGGAACGGAAGGAAGGCTGAATAGGCATCTTCTGTGATTGAGTCTTCTCGGAAGTACTTGCTCCGGATGAAACTTCGAAAACTGAATCACCCTCAGAAACTGAATCATGAAAAAGATTCATTAATCACATGAGACAAATTCAAACAGTAAAGATCATGAATTAAGAGTAGAAGAGTACCTTCTAAACCAGCAACCGTCACTGAGTCAGGGAAGGACGCTTTGTATCGATCAGGAAATCTAGTTGACCCAACTCTCGAAGTAGTATAAGCTCCCCAATTATTAGAGCTGTGCTGCAGCTTCCTGTGAAGAGCTCTGGTAAGTTTACCAGACAACTTGATAGGATCCTTAATTTCTGTAAAAAAGTTAAAAAAAAAACGATTAGCACATCACGATAAGCAAAGATACAATTGCAAACATATCCCTAAAATCCTAACCAGAAATGTCAGACCACGAGTTCCTGAGGTCACGGCCTACAGAAACCGTCAAGGGATCAATCTTGACATAAAAGTACTTCTTCCGCCAGTCATTGTCACTGGCCGTGAATTTAAAGATACCTAACCCTGGACGACAGGGGAGGTAGTAGGTACCACTTCCACCATCCTTGGAAGTACTCTCCTTTATAGAAAAGAGACTCATTAACTCGGTCAACCCTACGATAACCCCTTCCTCCTTGCCCTAGTGATAAACCCATTTATCACTCTGATGACCGACGGGCAAAGTTGAGGAAGGGCTAGCTGGTAATGGTCTAAGAGATCCAGCAAAAGGGTGGGGAGAGGAAATCTAAGATGGCTCTTGGAGATATATTTCTCGTGGACGCAGAACCAACCCTCCGGAACGGTTTCGGGGGTCTCATCTTCAACACAAGCTCTAACTAGATCGCTCTTGCCGTGAGCTTGAACAGCAAGATTGATGACGTCCTGACCCGTTAAGATCGAAGGGAAGTGAGGACCGGAGGAGGCGCTCTTGCTACCTTTCTTCTTCATCCTCTTGACTCTTGCTCCGATCGAGTCTTTAACCTTCTTCTTCTTGGCTTCTGTCATCTTTTCACCGGCTTCCTGCTTGACCTTCATAATGCGGGCACCGGAGGCTGAGAGTTGAACCTCGCCGGAACCTTCTTTTTGACTCATGATAGTAAAAGGAAAGGGAAATAGGAAGCAAAAGAGAGGAATTGGACTAAGGCGAAATCTCAAGGAGAGGTTAAAGATGAAGAACTAGTTCGATCAAGAAGCGGATAAAAAAAAATAATAAGAAAACGCAGTAAAATAAAGGAAAAGAGGTGAATTACCTTGGAAACCGTCGAGAGGCGTGGAGGAAGTGGAGAGACAAGCAGTTAATTCTCTCAGCTTTATATCTTGTCACATCTCGAAAATCGGAAATCAAATTTCAAACTCGCTTTAATCTAAGCCATCGATTTAATCAAAAGAAATTTACAGCCGTTCGATCAGATAAAAGTAAATATGGTTGAGATAGGTAGTAATCATGATCTCAATAAGAGAATCTAGCTTGGGCGGCTAAGTTTAGCTCCCGAGAATAACGATACCTAATCTCGAGAGCTAGGGGCAACTGTTGGGCCCGAATATGGCCCGGTAGCTGATCTCCAAATAATAAAAGATGGTAATGGGCCGGGACAGGCCCGTCGCAGGCTCGATGCCTAAAAGGAGCCGGATGCTGAAAGCTAAGGACTCTAACTAAGGAGCTCATGGGGAAGAGGAAGCTCATGTTGTGACAAGGAGAAGCGCAGGACCCGGTCAAAGGGAAGCTGTTGCGGGTTCCACCTTAAGCGGAGACGATCTCGGAGATTAGTTGGAGGCAACCTAAAAAAGTCCAAGGCTATTTAAAGAGAAGATGGAGAACTAAGAAAGGGATCCGACTCAACTGATATTTTACTCAACATTCATCAAAACATTCTTATTGTAATATTCATATAATCTTTGTATTCATCAAAGATCACCCTTTGTAACCATCCTATTTCTACTAAATCAATACAAATTGAAGTTCATTCTACAAGTTCTTACGGGATTCAGCCCGCGTTTATCTTTCCCTAACATTTCCTAAACATTAAACCTGATCTAAAATCTAGGTGTGAGTTTTACCCCTCACAGTACATGCATGATGCAAGGCTTCTTTTTTTTTCCTTCTTTTTTTCTTTCTAGGGTTTTCTATTCCCTATTCGATCAGATTTCAACTTCTATATGGATTATTAGACAAAAGTATTTGTATAAATTTCAATAGAGCTAGTGAAGTTTATAAAGATCTGGCTATACTTCTTTATATAGGGGGCTTCGAATGATGACAATATTGAGCGGTGACTGTTTTTTCTCAACATTCAAAAAAGTGCCTTCTTGTTGTGTATGTATGTGTGTGTTTGCTTAGGATGGACGCAGAGAAGTGATTCACAAGTATCCTAAGGAGTCTATATATCTGGACAAGCTTGCATCTAGAGAGTTCACGCCTACAGCCTGCAATCCTATCCATCAAAACAGCACCAGAGTTTGTACCAGACCACACCATCCCTTGCGGATAGCTTCTTCAATGCCTTGCTTCCCAAACATCCGTTTGTCAAAGTAGAAGCGACCTTTACACAAACTATCATTCTCCAAGCTGAAACTGATTAAAAAAATAGTTATAACATCCTTATTTTTGAAAATCTCATTTTTAATATAATTTTATGTACAAATAAAAAAATATTATCAAAAAAATTATATTATAAAAAAATGTCTTCTACTCTATAATTTGTCATAAGCGTTGCTTTCGCCGCTATTTCTCTGGCAAACAAGAAACAAAAACAGAGACAGAGTTGTTAGGCTGATCAAGTCAACAACTCGCCGAACCTAACATTAACCTAAAGCAACCCACTTTCGTTATTATAACATTTAAATCATATAATGTTAACCTATATTATCTATACAGCCCACAAAAGTCTATAATTTTGTAACCTTATTATATACACACGCATCTCTTCCTCTTCACTTTACCCTTAAACCAGTTTTTCCTCCACCCAAAAATAAACAAACACTGAAAAGGAAGAGCCAAGTTGTCATCAACTTGGTTTTAGTACTCATCGGAGTTTTTTCTTCTGCATAGAAGCTGAGACAATCAAAGAAGATAAACACACTCTTCTTCAATTCGTTAGCAACATTAGTCACTCCCATTCACTCAACTGGTCACCAACTCTTTCTATATGCACCAAATGGACCGGTGTTCAATGTGACTCCCATAATTCCAGTGTCATCGGTCTTTATTTAGCAGCCACGGATCTTCGTGGGCATCTCGAGCTAAGCACCATAGCCAGGTTAACTAATCTTCGGTTTCTCAGTCTCAGTTCTAACAACATCTCTGGACCTTTCCCTTCAAGTTTACAGGCTTTGAAGAACTTGACCGAGCTTAGACTAGATCTCAACGAGTTTTCTGGTCCTCTGCCTTCTGATTTCTCTTCTTGGGAGCATTTACGAGTTCTTGATCTCTCTCATAATCGGTTTAACGGTAGTATCCCATCTTCGTTTGAGAAGCTAACCCAGTTACACTCTCTGAATCTTTCGAGTAACAAGTTCTCGGGTGAGATTCCGAATCTACATATTCCGGGTCTGAAGCTGCTGAACATAGCTCACAACAATCTGACAGGAACCGTACCCAAGTCACTGCAGAGATTCCCACTCTCAGCATTCGTCGGAAACAATCTGGCTCACGTTCCTTCATCATCATTAAGGAGACAAACGAAACACCACCACAATCATATAGTTCTTGGCGTAGCATTAAGCACGTGCTTTGCGCTCCTATCTTTGTGTTGCCATCTTATTGGTGATCATCCGTAACAGAGAAATGCAAAGAAGATCTACAGAGGACAAGCCTAGCAAGAGGAGGAAAGATTCAGATCCAAACCTGGGTGGAGGAGATAACAAGATTGTGTTTTTCCAAGGCAAGAATCTTGTCTTTGATCTAGAAGACTTGTTGAGAGCTTCAGCTGAAGTTCTAGGGAAGGGGCCATTTGGGACAACCTACAAGGTTGATCTCGAGGACTCGACGACCATCGTTGTGAAAAGGATCAAGGAAGTGTGTGTGCCTCAGAGAGAATTCGAACAGCAAATCGAACATCTTGGCAACATCAAGCATGAGAATGTTGCCACTTTGAGAGGATACTTCTACTCCAAGGATGAGAAGCTCGTGGTTTATGATTACTGCGAACACGGAAGTCTTTCAAGTTTATTACACGGTATGTTGATACTGCAACCATTGAACCTTAGGTAGGACATCTCATTACCTTTATACAAAACTAAATTTAGTCTATTATTATGTTACCATTCAGGTCAGAGATGTGATTGGGAAACTAGATTGAAAATGGTGTATGGAACAGCAAAAGGAGTAGCTCATATCCACTCACAAAGCGGAGGAGGCAGACTAGTCCATGGGAACATAAAGTCCTCAAATGTTTTCCTCAATGCGAAAGGATATGGGAGCATCTCTGGAGCAGGAATGGCCACGCTGATGCATTCGTTACCCCGAAATGCGTTTGGGTATCGTGCACCAGAGATAACAGACACAAGAAAGGGGACTCAGCCATCGGACGTGTATAGTTTTGGTGTCTTGATATTTGAAGTACTGATAGGAAAATCAGAAGTGGGAAACCTGGTGAGGTGGGTGAACTCGGTGGTTAGGGAGGAATGGACGGGAGAGGTGTTTGATGAAGAGCTTATGAGGTGTACTCAAGTAGAGGAAGAGATGGTGGTGATGCTTCAGATTGGTATGGTCTGCACAGCGAAGTTACCAGAAAAGAGACCAAATATGAATGAGGTAGTGAGAATGGTGGAAGAGATAAGACCGGAGAAGCTAGTAAGTGGAAACAGATCAGAGGTTTCCACAGGCTCAACTCCGATAGGAAGTGTATCAGGATCACCATATATACTGTGAGAAAGACTAGTTATCTTTCCTTTTAATGTATTTGACCATTCAGAAAAGGGTTTTAGAGTATTTAAGTTCAGTCTATGAAGAGGCATAAAGCTACCTAGCTTAATCAAAAAAGACCTTATTGATCTGTCACACTTTGTAGCAAGACTAGAAAGGAACTCATGAATTTTTGATATACACTTATCCATAAAAAAAATTACATAGTTCTTACCTAAGGAAGAGCAGAACAATATGAAATTGAAAAAAAAAATGAACAACATACCGAGTCCTGATTCAGTTTCTAGTGCTGCCTTCAAAGTGTGAGGAAGATTGAGATGTAATCACTTCCACTTAACCCTGGTCTTTGATACCCTCTGAAAAAAATAGTAGTACTTGATGAGCCAAGAAAGAAAACAAAGAAAGATTCAAAAATGTGTATGTTCATTCAAACCTTCAGTTTCCTCAAAATGAAACCTCCTTTACTAGTGAATCAGAAGCATTGTACTCAAACCTGGAATGAACAAATGGGAATAAATCAATAACCTAGCTAAAAGTTACTTTGGTGTACAGCTGGACATATAATTCTGACCCGAAATCTGAACCATATACTGAATCTCCATTCGATCTAGTTTGTACAAATATCTATATTCTTAAACCAGAACTCATGATATTAATAACCTCAAGTACTCTCAACCAAATCTTAACAGACATTGAGTAATTTTTTTTTTTAATACATAACTACCTAAAACTTTTGAATGACTATCCAAAATGAATATTCAAAAACTAAAAAGAAATTTTAAATATTTAGTTTTTTTGGTAAACCCTTTAAATTCAATGATTTACTAAGGGTTATTAAATATTTTACACTAAAAAGTTTGAAGTTCAAATTCCAAAATTACAATTTTGCAGATTATATAAAAATAGTCACAAGAGATTTTTACCATGGTGTAAATCATACCGTTAAACTCGGATCTCATTGACAACTCGGCTCGGTGTAATCAGATGTAAATTCTCATAAGATAGTAAAATTGTCTGTTGTCAAATTGTTTATCTAATATATATTTAATAGCATAATTAACCAGACGTTAATATATATATATAGCTTTGTATCAATGTGTTGATTTTGACTATATAATTTTCAAAATTTATATGTTGTTTGTTAAATTTTATTTTAAGTTTTTGAAATTTATATTCTTTAACATCTAATGAATATCCCGAATAAATTAATGGAAAAATGAAAAGGTGAAATAGGAGATAAACATGTTAGAAAGAGAATTGGAAATTTAATCATGTAATAAAGTATATTTTATATAAGAAAACTTTATATTACATCAGACAAAAAAACATTGTGCGCATGACTGCGTGACTGTGAATCAAACATGAGATGCATAATATGACAAATTATACTATTTTGTATATATTAAAAATAATATAAAATAATCAGTTCAAACTAATAACATGAAAATAAACTATATATATATATATATTATGTTAAATTTCTATTTTAATAGAATAGAACATAGAAACAGTAAATTGTTTACTTTTTAATTATCTTTAGTTACTACCAATGCTAAATGAGAAGATGTATATGATGACAAGAGGTGATGGAGAAGAAGAAATGGGAGAAAAAGTAAGGAAACAACAAAGATGGAACAAAAAACAATGGCAATAAAAAATAATTGGTGGTGACAAATAGGAATATGAGTTGACGTTGATGATATACGAGGTAGATTAGATAAAAACAGTATGAAGAGATGAGGGAGAAGAAGAAAAGGAAGACATGTCGTTGTTAGCATAAGAGGTGGAGAAGAAGATACCGTCAAAGGAAGATAAGGAAAAAATATTGTTGTTGGTATATGAGATGGAAAGAAGAAGAGACTGTGAGAGAAGGTGATGGCACAACAGATATCAACAAAAATAGAAGACAAGATGATGACTACAATGAAAATACAGTAGTGAAAGATGAAGAAAAAATGTTATTGTTGGTACAAAAGGTGAAAAAAGACAGTGGAAGGAGATGAGACCGAAGAAAAAAAAAAGAAGGAAAAGATATTGTTGTTAGTATATGAAATGGAGGATAAGAAGAATAGTAGAAAAATACGAGAGCACAACATATGATGCATACGAATGCAAAAAGGAAAATCAGTTATAGAAAAAGAGATGTTATTGTTGGTACAAAGAAATGGAGAAAAAAAAAGATAATGGGAGTAGATGAAGAGGAGAAATAAGAGATGTTGTTATTAGAGGACGATAAGGTCATCCGCATTGAGGTGTGTTAGTTGAGGTTCACACGCGAATCGAGAAAAAAAAATGATTATAATATAAAACAGTGAAGACTTCGTGTCGGCGTCCTCCTTCCGCGTGAACCCGGATCGTTACTGTTTAGCGGGCCCCACGCCACGTGGCGGCTTGCTATTGGTCAGTATTTTTTTAAAAAAAAAATCAAACGAAAAAAAAAAATAACTCAAATTATGACCCCAACCGAGGGGTTCATTAATGCGCTTGCCCTAATAAACAGTGGAAGACCGGGCTTCGTGGTCTGGTGGTAAAGGAATCTCGGCTGAGGTGTCCGCCATCACGAGTTCGAGTCCCGGCTACAACGGATTTAACATGGTTTCCGTTTGGCCTCCAGGATCTTCCTCGCCATATCCGGTTGGACGCGGTGGGATAGTCGGAGTAAGTGAGAAGTCCGGATACCTGGATTATCAAAAAATAAAATAAATAAATAAACAGTGGGAAGAGATGAGCAGATGATGGATAGTGGGAAGAAGTGAATAGACGGTAGATGGTGATGATAGCAGCAAAGAAAAACTTGTGAAATATAAGTATAATTAACGGTAATAAATGTGGAAGAGAAGAAAATAACAATAATGAAATAATGTATAACCTAGATTCAACACAATTTAAATTAGTTATTAATGTGACATTATATTTAGTAATAGTCTTAATTTTATATATAGAATAATTTTAAATATAACATTGCATAACTGCAATTTATAAAAATATATGTCTATTACAATTTTCAAAACATATCATATATATATAGTTTTTAAAGTTTACATGTAAATTACAAAATTAATTTTTTTTATAATTAAAATTGGTTAATATATAAGAAAAGACATATTGGTAATAGAAAATCATTTTTATATATGAGAGAGTAAAGATAAACATTAATAAAGAGAGTAAAAAAACAACTTTTAAAAAAATATATATAACAAAAAAGAACACTTTCTGCTGGAGAGGTATTTTGAGTTTGACGTTAAAAAAATATAAGTAAATAAAATTCATGTCTCTACTCTTAAGTGAAACTAGATCTTGACCCGTGCGACCGCACGGGTATTAATTTTCAGTTTTAGTTTTTATTTATTTATACTAAATAGTATATTTATAATATTTGATCGTTTTATATTGACTAAGTTAGGGATGAGTATTTTGGTATCCACTCAAATTCGGTTAAATCTATTCGGGTTTGAGATTTTGAGTTTAAAAACTTTAACTCTATTCGGGTATTTATAAACTTTGGTTCCGGTTTGATTTGGATTTTTGCGGGTTTGATAACCCGTTTAAACTATTTTTAAATTTTTTAAATTTATATATCTTTAAATATCTTTAAATCTAAAAAAAATATAACATGTAAATTTGAGTAATGTAAGCTAAAGTACCTAAATTAAAAATTAAAATAGGTATAACTTGAATATTTGGATGAAAAATAAATATATATTTTAAGTATTTTTGGTGTTTTGATTATTTTTTATCTACTTTAGATGTTTACTTTTGACTATTTTTATATTTCAAATATTTAAACAACTTAAAATAACTTATATCTTGGATATTAACTCGAAAAATAGCCAACATATTGAAGTATATAAATATGATTTAAATACATTCGAATATCCGAAATATTTCGTTCAGATAAGATTTAGTTATGGTTCTCTAGATACCAAAATGGTAAATCCGTTTGGATATTATCTAGTTTCGGTTCAAATTTGGTAATACTTTTTTCGTTTAGATTTGTTCAATGAAGAGTTGATATTATAATTTCCATGAATTGTTTGTCCAATAAAAATATATTTTATTGAATTTGATACTGATTTAATTGAGAAGTTAATGAAGTGTATTTAATTCAAACTAGGTGATCGGCCCGCACCCTGTGCGGGCATTGTACAGTTTCAAATTATGGATAAAATAGTGCTCAGGTTTGGAAGTAACGGATTTTAAATCATAAGACCACCATCTTTGGGATAAAACATCAGACACAGGAAAAATGCTGGTATTCAATATTTTAAAAAGACGAGATGGAACAAAGTAACTTCGGTATCAAGAGGTAGTTATTGTGTTTACGTATAATTGCAACGTCCCAAAATAATTTATGTGTTTAAGAAGATATTTTATTTTCCAAATCTGGAATTAATAGTGTAGTGTATAGTTTGAGAAGTAACATATTTTAGATTATCACTAATTAGAATTGTATTGTATATGTGTTGTAATTCTTTATTTTAGGTGAAAAATATTTTATGCATAATTTTACTCGTAAAAATTTATGTAGACATATTAAAAGAAAATATAATAAAATTAAAAATATTATCCATAAATTATATAAAGTATGAAGTACAATTCTCGATAAAGAAAAAAACTTCCATTAGAAACCCGGCAAAAATAAATTTAATTTTGTAAGCAAGTGGACGGGTTAACATAATTTGAAAGATTTATAAATTTGTAAATTTTATTGAACATAAAAGAATATTAAATTGACATACCATGATCGGAATAGTCAGAAAACTGATTGGTAATGAAATACTATCGATCTTCATACTCATCACTACCCATCTAGCAAATATAAAAAAATAAATAATTGTAACAATTTATTTATTTTAAAAAAAATATTGGAAAAAAGTAGATAACAATTACGTACCCTCCCTATGGAATTTCTGAAAAACTTGTTTGTATACAACATTCAATGTTTTTGTCTCCGGCTTCCTTTCTTTACCAGTTATTAGAATTTTTAATCCAGCTCTCGACTTAACTCTTGAAAGTGCAACGTAGAGGTGACCATGAGAGAACACTGGCCTAGGCTGAAACAAATCAACACTTTCTAGTGTTTGACCTTGGCTTTTGTTGATGGTCATCGCGAAAGCCAATGTAACAGGAAACTGTCTTCGACGCATTCTGAAGAAAAACTTTGTGTCGGTGGGGTGACATACATTCTAGGAATCTAGACTTTATCTCCAGCAATAGTGTTTCCAGTTATAATTCTACCTTTTATCACATGAGCAGTAACTGAGTAACAATTAGCCTAGTACCATTGCATAATTCATCTGCAAGATCCATGTTACAGAGACACATAATAGGAGCACCAACCTTTAGCTTCAAATAATGTCTAAGCAGTCCAACCACTTTAACACTGTTCAAAAACTCTGCAGGATATACTACATTTTCTTCTACGTCAACATCGGATGGGATAATACTGTCAGAGCTAAGGTAAACCTTCTCTTCACCTGAAAGCATATGTAAATCCTTTACTTTAGTGACATGTAAAAAGTCACTGGAACATAAGAGTAAACACAAAACATGTTATCTGGCAACTGCGAAAGCATGTAATCATTTATTTTATCCATTTCATCATTTGTGGGAGTGAGAATGACTCGATGTGTATACAAATCCTTATCTGTTGAGGTTTGAAAAGCTTGTCCATAAACCTCTTTTGCCATAGTCTCAATAGAATCTTCTCCACTATTTTTATCAGCAAATCAGAAGGGATGTCAATCTCAACTTGACCGTCGTTAGGCACATTTATTTTTCCATCTCCAATATCCAAAATCCATTTTGAGAAGGATTGAAGCTCTTTTGATGCATCATCAGTAAGACCAGCGAGCAATCTCATGTGTGGGCATTTATACGGTTCTTATGTTTTATGTATAATTATTATTAATATATAATCAAATGTTTTATGTATTATTAAAACTAAATTTGTTCTTCATATGTTTTATGTATTATTCATATAAATATGTATTATTCAAATACGATTCATATGTTTTATGTATTATTAAAACTAAATTTGTTCTTCATTCAGTCTTTGTGATTCAAAACTATAAGTCTTTTAGACATTACTTAATTCAATCTACTTTGATGTTTAAATTATTATCATATACTTTGAAATATGAAATAAATAAATCATGCATGTGCAGGCATCGATATGATTTATATATTTCATGTATAGCTATTATTATTAGTGCATAAGTGGAACGTAATTATATTTCACTCTCGTTGTATCTTTGTATCTTACTCATTTAGGTTTCTCCACATATTAGTCTCTCTCTCTCTCTCTCTCTCTCTCTCTCTCTCTGTCTCTCTCTCTCTCTCTCTCTCTCTCTGTCTCTCTCTCTCTCTCTCTCTCCTCTCTCTCTCTCTCTCTCTCTCTCTCTCTCTCTCTCTCTCTCTCTCTCTCTCTCTCTCTCTCTCTCTCTCTCTCTCTCTCTCTCTCTCTCTCTCTCTTTTCTCTCTCTCTCTCTCTCTCTCTCTCTCATCGTAAACCTTTTTTTTTTGAAAAATATAAAAATGTAAACATTCTTTTAATTCATCGATTATCTTTAACTACCACAATTTTGATTTATATGGGATTGTTTCCTAGTTTAATATTTTATCATGAATTTTTCTTGCTGAATTACCAACTAATCATAGTTTGCCAATTAATGTACAATTTTTCTTTAAAGATAATAAATAAAATAATAATAATTTGTGTTAAGTTTTTAAAATAAATGAAAAATATTAGTAGTTGCCAAAAGATGAATTTTTTTAACAATTTTTAAACAGTCACAAAAGAGTAAATCATAAACACTAAACACTATACTCTAAACCCTTGGACAAAGCTTAAACCCTTGGGTAAAAATCCAAACACTAAACCCTAAATTCTTGGATATACCCTAAACCCTTAGGTAAATCTTAAACATTAAACTGTAAACCTTTGGGTATACCATAAACACTAAATCTCTCTCTTTCTATTTCTCTCTCTCTCTCTCTCTCTCTCTCTCTCTCTCTCTCTCTCTCTCTCTCTCTCTCTCTCTCTCTCTCTCTCTCTCTCTCTCTCTCTCTCTCTCCTCTCTCTCTCTCTCTCTCTCTCTCTCTCTCTCTCTCTCTCTCTCTCTCTCTCTCTCTCTCTCTCTCTCTATTTCACTTGTTTCATCTATTTTATATCTTTTTGGGTCTCTCTCTCAGCCTCCCTCTGTCTTTCTCTATCATAATCTTTAATTTTCTCTATTTCACCTATATATATATATATATATGTATCTCAGTCTCCCTTTCAGTCTCGCTCTCTATCTCTTTATTTCTAAGGCTCGGAATGGTAACGTGCGGGACATTTGCGGGACGAGTACAGTGAAGTTGTAATAGTAACAAAAACATAGAGATATTTAGGTATATGGAGAGATTTTGTTACTATTCACAGCGGTGCATGGCGGTTCGTCACCATTTGAAGCCTAAATACTTCTTTCTCTCTCTCCCTTAAAAAATAACATAAAATCATTAAAATAATATTTTTCTTCTTTATTGTGAACATACATAAAAAGTAAATTCATTAATTTTATTTGCACTACACATTTTAATTGAACCATTATAAATATTTTATGTAAGTTTTTTTACAACAAATAGTACTTTCAAGATCATGAATAAACGTTTAAAAAAAATTCTAATGAATCATGGCACAAAGTTGTGGTTTATGTAGTTTTTCGTTTTAAAGTTTAAAGAAAAATCTTTTTAAGAAAATGTAAATTAGGGTTCAAATTCACGTTCAAATTTTTAATTCAATAAGGAATTTCAGATATTATCATAAGATCCAAGACTACTTTGGTAAAAGAAAAAAGATTATTTTATCATGAATTTTTCTTGGCTGAATTACCAACTAATCATAGTTTGCCAATTAATGTACAATTTTCTTTAAAGATAATAAATAAAATAATAATAATTTGTGTTAAGTTTTTAAAATAAATGAAAAAATATTAGTAGTTGCCAAAAGATGATTTTTTTTAACAATTTTTAAACAGTCACAAAAGAGTAAATCATAAACACTAAACACTATACCTAAATCCTTGGACAAAGCTTAAACTCTTGGGTAAAAATCCAAACACTAAACCTAAAATTCTTGGATATACCCTAAACCCTTAGGTAAATCCTAAACACTAAACTGTAAACCCTTGGGTATACCCTAAACACTAAATCTCTCTCTCTCTCTCTCTCTCTCTCTCTCTAATTCACTTGTTTCATCTATTTTATATCTCTTTGGGTCTCTCTCTTCTTGGATATACCCTAAACCCTTAGGTAAATCCTAAACACTAAACTGTAAACCCTTGGGTATACCCTAAACACTAAATCTCTCTCTCTCTCTCTCTCTCTAATTCACTTGTTTCATCTATTTTATATCTCTTTGGGTCTCTCTCTCAGCCTCCCTCTGTCTTTCTCTATCATAATCTTTAATTTTTCTCTATTTCACCTATATATATATATATATATATATATATATATATATATGTATCTCAGTCTCCCTTTCAGTCTCGTTCTCTATCTCTCTATTTCTAAGGCTCGGAATGGTAACGTGCGGGACAACTGCGGGACGAGTACAGTGAAGTTGTAATAGTAACAAAACATAGAGATATTTAGGTATATGGAGAGATTTTGTTACTATTCACAGCGGTGCATGGCGGTTCGTCCCCATTTGAAGCCTAAATACTTCTTTCTCTCTCTCCCTTAAAAAATAACATAAAATCATTAAAATAATATTTTTCTTCTTTATTGTGAACATACATAAAAAGTAAATTCATTAATTTTATTTGCACTACACATTTTAATTGAACCATTATAAATATTTTATGTAAGTTTTTTTACAACAAATAGTACTTTCAAGATCATGAATAAACGTTTAAAAAAAAATTCTAATGAATCATGGCACAAAGTTGTGGTTTATGTAGTTTTTCGTTTTAAAGTTTAAAGAAAAATCTTTTTAAGAAAATGTAAATTAGGGTTCAAATTCACGTTCAAATTTTTAATTCAATAAGGAATGTCAGATATTATCATAAGATCCAAGACTACTTTGGTAAAAGAAAAAAGATCCAAGACTAAAAAACCCTGTGATTCGGCTTGAATAGATGGAGCACTATGGAGATATTGTTCTTGTCAGCAAGCATTGGAACCATCTCAGGCAACTCTTCAAAAGTTTGCTCTTTAAGCTAACTATAAAACCAAACGACCATCTTCTCTAATGTCTTTGTTTTTTTTAACATAAGTTCCATGAAGGAAGCCACGTGTCTCGACTCTACATTCTTGTAGACTCAGTTTCTCAAAGATCCTCGCTTCCAAGCTCCAACGCTGATCCCGATTCAAGCTTTGCAAATCCAACTACGTGTCAATATACTCCTCCTGTACAACAGAAAAGGTTTTCCGTTATGCACACTGATAGTCAATATTTCAGGTTCTACAAACCCAAAGTGAGAGGACATGCATGGTTCTACGACTATATTTAAACTCGCTAATAGTTAGAATGGTCGAGGAAACTTAGAAAATAAAATAGGCTTATGGAAAAATACTGGTACGGTGCCGAATTCCATTTTGTGTATTGTTGATAGCTTCTTCAATTCATGTGAGTTTTGTAGCACCCTGACTATACCAGGAATTGCATATTGAGAGATCATTGTCTCAAGTGTCAAATCTTTGACCTTGAAGCTCGGAATGGGAACACGGCGGAGCTCGGCAAGAGTTAGAACCTAACAAGAAGCATAGGTAGATAGTAAATACCGAAACCCAAACTTCTAAAATAAATAAAAAGAGCTAAATAACTAAAGCATTTCAAGACAAGAAAATCAATGATGATTGTCACCTTTTACAAACATCCATAGCTTACTTATCAAAAAGTGAATATAACATAGATCTAATGGAAACCAGAGATCAAGCTCTATAAAAAAATGAAACAAACAAAGTGGGTTTGGTTAATAAGTACCTCGTTGACACCAAAGATTCTTTGTGTGAAAACAAAGTGTCTTCTTCAAGATTGCTCATTCATCAATGTATTTCTTTTCATCTTTTTGAAACAGTGTAACCGTACTTGGAACTGTATATTGATTTCCGTCGACGGACAAATCTTATTTTCAGGAGTCTATTGTAATACCTCGGTCTCTTGTTATTATTTTTGGGACTTTCCGGATTCTAGCTAACCAGAGTTATTAGGAAATAATAGTTTCTTGAAGGCACACCAACATGTTTAACCAAAACATAGTAAAAACAAAACAAAGAATACATAAGTGGGAAGATATAAACAGGGGTACAGTAACAGAGAGCTTATCAAGAGAAAGCAATCAGTGTCACAAAACCTATTTTAATATTCAATCTACGCCTTGAATTACGAAATCCAACTACTTTTATAACTTTGTTACATCAGATACATCTAGGCATTTATTCATTCAACCAAACATTAATTAATGAAAACGAAGGAAAAAATAAAAAAGATTTTACTAAATTAATTTAGATAACGAAGAGGTGAGATGGTAGTGCATGTTATTGGTTCAACCCTATTGTTCAGACTTAATAGACGTTGGATAAATTATCCTCATTCCTCTTCTTCTAAAAGATCAAATAAACCAAAATGAAATATTGAAACTATTGTATCAAGAAAACCATTTGATGAAATCAGATAATGAAAAGTCAATCACCATGTTACATCCATCGTAATGAATGCAAATAAGACTGGGGCGACATTTACGTATCATCACATTCCACCACTACCACCATCAAGAACAACAAAAAGATAACATAGCAACAGAACAACAAAAACAGAAGAAGATCATAAAGCAATTAACTTCAGAGAATAGAGCTGACGACGCATGTTATTTTGTTTCGAAGCCAAGTCTGGCCGTTGTATATATAGTCAAGTCACACAAAGCTACTCGAGTCTAGGGTTTTACTATGAAGCATAAACGGCGTCATTCCAATATGGCATGTGTCGAAAGATATTAAATTTGTATTGTCATAAAGGATATGCATATGATATGATTTTAACTTGCACAAGTAATCAATATTAATAAGGTAAGTTAATAAAAATAAATTTCCTAATTAGATACAAATCGTTAAATGTCATTAAGCAATGTAATAAATGGTCGACATCAAGAGTGAATGGTTTACCATATTTGCAATAAGGAAACTCATTAATACACATATTTATTAACATTCTTGCGCAAGTTATATTTAATGTAATAACATTTGCATAAATTTATTTTCTAAAATATTTCAGATATATGACTGTTTTTAAAATTCCAACACAATAATAAATGTATATATTTTTGTGAACACTTTTTCATACATAAAATTTTAATGTTTAATTTATTTTTAATAACATAAATAATAACTTATTATTATTTTGAATTAATAAATATTTAAAATAAAATAAAATAAATAAATATGTATTATATATCTATATTTGTATTTATAATATAAATTATTAAAGTTGTTTATATAGTTTTTTTAAAATGATGTTTCATTTTAGTTTTAAATATAAAAATAAATTAATCATAAATTTTATTTTTAGAATAAAAAATTATTTAAACACATATAGTATGAACTATAATATGAATGTCTTGCCCATAAAATATGTCATTATTAATATATTATATTTCTCCTCTTCAAATATACTATATTACTAAGACCGTATTAATTATATGGATTCTGTTTTTGGTAATGTTTGGTCGATGATAAAAAAATGAAAAATAAATTATCAAAAATTCAACCAATAAGATTAAGAAAATTAATCCTAGAAGCTCTATATGAGTGCCACCTAAGCAGAAATCACTAAAGTGACTTCTCTTTTAATGTATAGGGGATTTAATTTTAGAAAACACATTAATGTAAGTGGAAAAGACAAAGAATTAAAATATGAAGTATTATTTAATTGTGTATTTAATTCAAATTTAATTTTAGAAAACACATTAAATAAAGTGGAAAAGACAATATTAAAATAGGAAACAATATTTAATGTCAGTGGCATGAAACTGTAAATAACACTGAAAACTAAGGGTTAATCCATATGTGTATTTAATTCAAATTTAATTTTAGAAACACATTAATGTAAGTGGAAAAGACAAAACATTAAAATAAGAAGTATTATTTAATTGTGTATCTAATTCAAATTTAATTTTGGAAAACACATTAATCAAAGTGGAAAAGACAGTACTAAAATAGGAAATAATATTTAATGTCATTGGCATGGAAGTGTAAATAACACTGAAAACTAAGGGTTAATCCATATGTGTACTTCTGTTTTAATAAAGTAGATTATGGTTAAATAATTAGTTATTTATTTAACAATATAAATTGTATAATATAATTAATTTATATTGTTGATATATAGAGATGTTACTTGTATCTTTTCAAGTTTAGAGATGTGTGACATACAATTTAATATCAAGAATCAAATAGCCGATATTTATTGATGTAAATAAGAGATCATTTGAGATACTTTCTCGATTTTTTTTTGAATTTTCATTTTTCTGAGTTCAACCTACCAATCTTCATTAAGATATTATTCTAATCTAGATCAGGTTATGTTAATAATACTTTGGATCCAAATATATTTGGTAATTCATGTCAAAAGCTCTTTTGTAGCTTTCAGATTGGGTTGTATATTTTTTTGGTTATAAGTGTTTTAGATATTTTATCAAAATAAATATAATCAAGAATTTTAGATATTTAATTAGGTTTTAAAAATAGAGAATTTTTTTACGATGATCATAAAAATATTTTTATCATAAATATAGTCCTGAAAGGTTGAAATGACCAAAATAGTTTATTAAAGCGATAAATAGACATTTATACCCCCTTAGCGCACAACAAATATTTGATTTCGCACAATAAATGAGTTTGTGAACACATATTCATCTTTGGCAAAATCTATATTCTTTATAACCACAATTCCTCTAGAAAGTCTTTTTCTTTAAAAATACATTTTCTCTAATTTTCTTCGGATTCACAGAATTTGTTACTTGTTTTAGTAGAGTTTAACCTAGAATATGATGGTTTGTGAATTTTCTTTTTCTTTTGACCAGTCTGCCAATCCTTTAAGTACCTGAAGGAATTACATACTCAAATTTCTTCTTCTTTTATCGGGTTCGTTCATTTTTTTAAAAAAATTATGTCCAGTATTAAAATTTATTTTTCCAGACCACTAGAATTTGAATACATCTTATATCATTTTGTCTTTTAGGGCATCTTCATCCACACTCCATATTTTACTCTATTTACTCTATAAATAGAATAAAATATGCCTTCATGCCCTCCAGGTTTGGACCTTATCGGACTATCCATCCTTTCCGGGTTACTTCCCGAGTACATCCATATACCAAAACATGAACTTTCTGTTTTGGAAGAGAAAAGAGGTGGCTCCCTTGAGACTACAATTCGATACCTTCCCATAGATCTGTTGGTACATTTGGAAGGCGAGGAACGACAAACTCTTTAACGGGAAAGTCGTATCCCTCATCGACACTCTCCAACATGCATCTCTTGGGGCAGAATGTTGGAAAAAGGCTAACGAAAAGGAAGAAGTAAATGAAGATCAAGACGACCCCCTATTACATAGTTCGAGACAGAGCCCCCTTGGATACCCCAAAACCCTACCTGTCAAATTGATGCATCATGGCTCAATAATGGCAGCGTCAGTGGCCTAGGGTGGAGTCGTAAGGATCAAACGGGTTAAGAGTACTTTAGATTACGGGCGTGTAACAGAAGTCTCTCAGCTGTGCATGTTGAGTTGGAAGGTTTATTTTTTGCAGCCTCATGTACGAGAGACATGAGGATAACATCCATACGGTTCGAGACAGACTGCTCAGACTTAGTGGAGATGACTACTAATCCGGCCGAGTAGCCATCATTTGCGACAAATATTGAGGTGTTCCAGAGATTACGGGAAACTTCGAGGATGTGAGTCTGTCTTATATTCCTCGTATTAGGAATGGTCAAGCAGACGCATTAACAAAAGAAACGGGGATCGTAGGCTATACTTTTTCCCATATAGATAAGACTCAGACAGATGGAGATGCTCCTCGGAAAATCGGATCGTCTGTTCTCCACTTGATCTAGCATAGATGGGCAGACGACAAAAAAATAGAGTAAAATATCGAGTGGAGAGAAAACTTCTTAGTCCTTTATTTCTCCAAAAAGTCAGCCAAATCTTTTGGTCTTGATTCTAGTTTTACAAATCTTAGAACTGACCTTGTATACATAATCTATTTTACCCTACCAATTAAATTGATATCATCATTTAATGAATTATGAATTAAAATATTTTTTTTGTTGTAGAGTCAAATTTGGCAAATCTAAATCGGTCCCTACCATATGAAGCGAACATCCAACAAGCTCAAAATATCCGAACCAAGTCGGAAGTGCATCCGAACATCCATCCACCAAGTCCAGTAAAGTAAAATATCCTCACCCTATTGATGGTGGACGCGACCACAGAGAACAATTACTAATTCCTCTTACGTCCACCACCCTTTCTTCAAGTCTTGGCTTCTTCTTCTTCTCCGCCTCTCCTAATTACGCGAAGAAGAAGGCGAAAACCTCGCCAAGTCTGATACACGCAAAACCAAAAGGTATTAATATTATATATGTTAATCCTTTAGATCTATCGATTTTAAACAAATCCTTACGGATTCTCAGTCTCCGTTTGGAAAATCTTTGCCTTGGTGTTTAGAGATCGTATCGTAGGTTTTGGATATGGCGTCGAAGCGGATCTTGAAGGAACTCAAGGATCTTCAGAAGGATCCACCCACCTCATGTAGCGCAGGTCTTCTTTTGTTTGCTTTCAGATATAATGTTGATGATGGATCTTGTTTGAATGTGATGTTTGGCTTCGATCTCTAGCTAGGTTTACAATTAGGTTTTGATTTGGTATGTTTCGTTATGCGATTGTTTGGATCTAAGTCTTGTTCGTTGTGTTCATGCTTGTGAACAAAGAAAGTCCATCTCTTTTTGTTTCAAAGACCTTCTTGTCTTTAATATATGTTCTTGGTTGTTTGTTTTTTTGACAGGACCTGTTGCTGAAGACATGTTTCATTGGCAGGCAACCATAATGGGTCCTTCAGACAGTCCCTACGCTGGTGGTGTTTTCCTTGTTACCATTCATTTCCCTCCAGATTACCCTTTCAAACCTCCTAAGGTTTGGTGACTTTTTTTTTTTATGATAGCCATTCATGTTGTCGTTTGCTTCCTTGTCTCATTGTTTTCGTTCATATAGGTTGCCTTTAGGACGAAGGTGTTCCATCCCAACATCAACAGCAATGGAAGTATTTGCCTCGACATCTTGAAGGAGCAATGGAGTCCTGCACTCACCATCTCCAAGGTTCCGCTTTTATTTTGTTTTCTTAGCTATAACCATTAGAACCCACTGCATATTCTCTACCCATGTCAAACTTGCTTTTCCTTTCATTTATCTTCTCCTCTTTTCTCACGAGTCTCTTTATTCGTAAGGCTTTGATTTATTTTGTATGGAAAGGGTTTGTTTTTATTATCTGCTCCTCTTTTGCTCTCATATCATAAGAAGTGATAACCTTGATGATTAGTAGCTGTGTCTCTCAAGTCCTTCGAGCTTTGATCTCGCTGAGAATGACAAATGGTTTTATTTAAATTTCTTAACAGGTGTTGTTATCGATCTGTTCTTTGTTAACCGATCCAAACCCTGATGATCCTTTGGTGCCTGAGATAGCTCATATGTACAAGACCGACAAGAACAAGTATGAGTCCACCGCACGGAGCTGGACTCAGAAGTATGCTATGGGCTGAAATGGAAACCCCCAATCTACAAAACTATCTCTTTATGAAGAAAAAAAAAAGTATTTCCCTAAGTTCTATGTATGATTCAGTAGACAAATCTCTCGTGTCCTTTTTAAAATTTCTGAAAAACTGGACCAAATGATGTGGGTCTTGTTTAAAAGAAAACTTCATCTTTGTGAAACTAGAAACTGGTGTTTGGTCTTGTGGGTGAATTGTGATTTGATGTTTTATCTTTCTGATTTGATGAGCCTATCAATTATTCAACTAATCCCAATAATATAGGGCATAAGCTATAAATTTTAAAATGTATATATTTTCTAAACTTTAGTGGTTCTGTTGAAAGAAAATAACTGATGTTGAGCTTGTTGATCTTAATTTTTGTTTCAAAATTTGGATCCCTTTTATTTGTATTGTAAAAATAATATTCGGGCCATGGCGGCCAACTTTCTTTGGGCCGGATCTGTTTGTCTGTCCATTAATCTTAAATCAGTTTGAAAGAAAGATAACATTAGTAATTTTCTCAATTTAAACCTAAATTAACAAAAAAAAATAATTAAATGACTTTTAATAGATGTATAATAGTTATAACTAACATTTTTAGTAAGATCATAAATGTTATAGTATAAAATATATTAATTGAATAATTATAAACTAATTTACCTAAACAAAACTTGAATAACTTAATTTTTAAAGAAGACTGTTACTGTGGAACTCAAAACTACATGAATATAATCATCCACCATTAGTCATTTTGAATAATCTTTTATTTTATTTTTAATTTCTTTCATTTTAGTACTTTACTGCATAGTTTAATACTTTAATTGATAACAAGACAGAGAAACAAATGTGTGGGAGTTCAGAAAGGAGTATGCATGGAATAAATATAAAAGAAAATATATATATATATATATATATATATATATAATTATTTTTGGCCACAAATCTAAAAACAAAGTTTTTGGTTTTTGTGTAGAATCTTGATAACATTATTTGAGAAGTAAATATAACTATATATCAATTTAAGGAAATACCTTAAATTAAATATAACTATATATGAATTTTTATATTTAAAGCATGTAATTTGATTAAGAAGAATTTGATGACAAAAAAATTAAGAAGAATTTATATAAATAAAAGGAATAGAATATGAAAATAGTATTAATATAAAATTAATCAAGTTTTTACATTTAAAAAATATAATTCAAGAATAACGAATTATTATATAGAGAAATTGCACCCATACACTAAAATTTTGCTCTAATTAAACCAATACCCTAAATCCCACACAATGATACTTCCTCTATAGACATAAACTTGTCACATCATAGGTATTTTCTTAATTTCATCATTCTTTTAGGGTTTTAAACCAATTCACTCTTATATATACATATATATCAAGTAATCTAATATCAAAAGGGAAATAGATTTAATATAAAATATATAAAAAATTCTCTTATAATTATAACATATGTTTTGATAAAAAATAAATTTTATTTTGATATCTCAAAATCATAAAAAAATTAAAGACAATTCCGTAAATCATGTTGGTTAAATCAGATTTCTTTATAAGTTTTTCAAATTGGTTAGAAACATCTTAATTACAAAAATTATTCATGTCAGTATTATTTGAGAATTTCATATTTATTTAGTAATATTTTGAGTCGTTATATAATTTATATGTATGAAAATATTATTATAAATAAAATCTATTATTTTTATTTATTTTTTTACTTGTATAAAAATTTGGATTGGTCTAGTTCTTCATTTTGTTGGTATATTGTGTTATATACATTCCATCAAATTAGGTATAATTATTTCTAATCTAATTCAACCAAATCATATTAACTGTATTTATTGTATTAGTTTGGTTTTTATCTTAGATATGCAATTTTATTTTTGATTTCTTAGTAATTTGGTATATGTTTATTTTCAAAAATAAAATTACAAAAATAAAGTGATGATAGATACAAACTTGCATAAAAACATAACCGACAAATTTAAAAGGGAAGATTAATTCTTTACTTTAATATCAATATTATTTTTCTAAAATTTCTTTTTTATGAAATCATTTTATATATTAAAAATAATATTTTCCTTTTAAGTTTTATAAACATTTTATGTATCATATATGTTATTTGAAAAATATAAAAGGGAACTTAAATAAAAAGGAAAGATTAAATTAAATTTTATTCGTTAAAAATCTTAGTTTATGTTTTAAAGTTATTTTGTAATAATTTGAGAAATAGATTGATTTAAATAAAAATGCTTAATACTTTTAAAATATATATTGTGTTGTTTAGGATTATATTTTAAAAGGGAAGATTATTTGTTTACTTTAAAATCAATATTATTTTGTGAACTTTCCTTATTATGAATTACACTATATATAAAAGATATTTTTGTTTTTAAAATATATAATTTTCTTTATTAAATAGGTTATTTGAAAAAGGAAACTTAATTAAAAAGGAAAAATAAAATAATATAAAATAAATATTTAATAATAATAGTTAGATATATTTGATTCATTAAGGGTATCATATTAATCAACCACCGTGGGAATTAATGTGAGTGCGATATTAGGAAAATGATTTCTCAAATAATATTATATAGATTTACTCTTTTGAAAAAATGGATTCCATTTCAGTTAAAAAAATGGATTACATTCCCTTTTCTTTCTTTTTTTTTTGAGAAGAAAAGAGAAAGAAATGTAAAAAGTTTTGGAAAGAAGTTTCATCAAGAAAATCATTCGTCCGACGACTACGGTTTTCCAGCAAAATACGTCGATGGCAACATTAAATAGTTAAGAGTATAATTTTCATTAACACTAATTTTAATATTTATAAAATCACTAAATCAATAACATTAAATTTAGCAAAAATATAAGAACATGTAAATTAATAAGACTAAACTCTGTAAATAAATCTAACTTCTGCTAACACCCCAATAATCTTTTGGTAATTTATGTACATTGGCAATGCCAAAACCTCAGTGTTAGGATTGAGTGAGTGATGTGCATCAAATTAAATGGGCCTAAGGTGGAGCAAACTTGGAGTGGATATGGTTCTGTTAAACTTACAACTTACAAGTGGCCCAATAAGTTCGTCAATCATCACTATGCCTTAACAAGAGAATTTACCCACCACAGAGGAGACATACACAGAGCAACCCAAGAGATCTCGACTCAGAAACCTGTGATTACAAAAAACTTACCACACTTGTAATCAAACAAAATAAAACACGCAAGCTAACAACCAGCAAAACTTAAAAACACAGTAACTGAAATTAAGAAAACGAGAAGAAAGGAAAATTATTTGCATCTGATGAAAGAAAAAGAATGATTAGCTCAGCTCAGAAAATTCCAATACTTCGCCTCCAAGTTCTTATCCTTTCGCTCATTATATCGAGAAGAAAGGAACTATCTCTTCTCTTCTTGTTTTTCACATTTTTTTTGTCTTATATTTCCATTGCTGCAGGTCTGAGTATATCACGTGTAGACAAGTTGGAAATCTGGTCTCTACTCTTTTAACCACGAGCCATCATCACGTCCAAGTGGTCCAAGCTTATGTCAGACGAAGACATCTCTCCTCTGTATGCTTTCCTCAGTTGGTATCTCTCTTCTTTCTTCCCTCCTAGACGATGATGTTCACTAGACGCCACTTGCTGAAGATGTAGCATAGCGACCATGCTTATAGCGAATATAGCAGCGTTTCCTAGAACGCCTCTCACATGGTTGAATCCAAGTGCTCTTTTGGAAAACCCGAAAGTCCACGCAAAGGCGTTGACTACAAAGTTCGACGACTTTGGAGTAGAGTTAGCCCCGGCTGGGTTTGGAGAGGAGTTGTAAACTTGATGTGTAGCGGTTTTAATGGTCCCAACGAAGGCAAGAGCTTCATCTAGAACTCCGTAGCTCTTCCCGTGGTGTTCAGCCAATCTCTTTGCTAGTAACATCCTGCTCTGTTCAAGCCGGGAAACCGCTACATCTCTCTCTGTTCGTTGCTGTGTGTATATAGTCTGCAGAGCAAAGAGAAAAGAGTATAATAATCATACACAAGAAAATGCTCTGCTTTGTTTTCTTGATCTAGAATAAATGACCAAAACGCAAGTATTCATAAACCAATTAAAGCCAAGAACCATATATCGTAATCAATGTGCCATTGTTCGAAACCTAAACTAAACCCTAGCTGATACTCCTGATTTCACAATCGGAGAAAAGGAAACTCACATGGAAGAACTCGAGCTGGTCTTCGAGGTGCTCAAGCGCGGTTCGAATCGCGTTAAGACTCTTGGCCTCTTGAATCGCTGAATCGTTGTTGTCGTTAACGGGGAAGCCCTTGATGAAGACGTATCCCTGCTGTGGCTTCTCTTCGGCGGAGTGGTGGCTGTTCCTCTTCTTCTTCTCCTCGGATCTAGGAGGTGGTTTGACGGATTTGAGGAAGTGAGAGCGGGAAATCAAGTGAATCTCGTCGCTGAGCTTGTCGTGCAGATCCCAGATTTTCTCGAGGACTGCTTCGATTTCTTCCATCTCCATCTCTCCCATTTCATTACCGAAAAAAAAAAGAGGGAAAAAGCAAGAAATAAAGGACTTTCTTCTTCTTCGGCGAAATTAAATTCCCAACTTTAATTGTGGACTGAGTGCTCCGGTGATTTTGATTTTTGGTAACGGGTCGGAACCTACCCGACCCGGAAATGCTTAAACGGTTACTCTGGCCGCACGGACTATCCACGTGTTCTCCAAGTTTGTTAATTTGTTTGGCCTTCTTTAGCGTTCCATGAGAGAGGCCCAAAACTCTCATCACCAATGTTTCTATCGCACAAACCACCAAATGGCCCAGAACACGTCCAATGTTATAAGCCGACGTTTCAAATATGATTTAGGGTCTGACTAGTGTAACCGCAGCGGTTGCGGTTGCGGGAGTTTGCGGGTGCAGGTAATTGCGGTTTTAAGCGTTTTCTAGAGATTTGTACGACTGGTACAGCTGTTAGAAATTGTTGTGTTTGCGGGATTCTTATGACTGGTAAACTACCAAACACAACATCTGTTAAATAATAATTTAACAATATTTACAGTTTAGGTAATTATAAAAATATTAAAAATCATAATAATATGATAAATATAAAATTTATATTTATAAAATCATATTATTCAATTTTAAAAATTTATAGAAAATATTTTAGTTTTGAATTTTTATAATATAAATTGAAATATAATATGAATACATTTTAAAATTTTTATTATTTCAATTGAAAATTTTTATTGGATATTTTTAGTATTATTTTATTTATTCTGTTTTTAAAGAAAAAAAATTTACCCTTCCGCAACCGCCTGCAACCGCAAACGCTAGCTGGAACCAGTTTTTGATTTTAAGAGGTTCAGAACAGTTTGAAGCGATTTGTAGCGTTTTCTATGATTGTTTCGAAACGCCAACAACCGCTATGAACCGAAAAAGCTGCGTTTGCGGGTGGTAGCGGAAAAACCAGTCAGCCTCTTATTCTGGTGAAGTTGAGGGGAGCTTGGTTGGGTTGTACGAGCTATGTTTAGCTGTCATCTGAAAGTGACGAAAGACCAAGTGAAGGCGGAGAATCGGTGGGAGTGGCTCAGGTTGAGCTCACTCATTCTCCCTTTAACCATGTTATTCATATCACTCCAGTTCATATCACCTTCTCTGCGATATTACGTACTCGCAATTAATTTGTATAAAAAACCCTATCACCTGTTAGATATTTACGGTCTTATAACCTTTATAATTTATTGCATCTCCTCGGTTGCACTAAACTAGGGATGTCAAATGGATGGACTGTCCATAGTAAACCATCTCCAAATTAATATGCGCTAATATGGACACGTCCATATTCGTCCGGAGTATTTTTGTCCAAATGGAAAATGTCCAAATATACCCATGGTCTAAGTGGACAAAATCAGATGGACACTAGATGACCCAATTACAAAAAATATATAGAACTAATGTATTTGGAAGAAACACATAATTTTTTTTCTTTTGGCTGTCAGACTCAGAAAGCTCAATTCTGATCTTTTTTCATTTCATATTTTTCACGAGAAAACTCTTACTCGTAACTCATGCTTAAGCCCAAATATTCTCATCTTCCTCTTTCGTTTTTTTCACTTCATCTTTTTCTCTCTAACTAACTCGTTTCAGTTTTTTTTTATTTGGCTGCATTGTTGATATGTCTCTTTTACTTGGCTGCTATGATTTTTTTACTTATTTGCTTGCACATGTTTAACTAAATAGACTTGTGCGGATTGACTTGTTTCATTTGTCTATGTTACTAAATATCTCATTTGTTTGTGATGATTTTGCTCACATGTTTTTATTTATGTTAGAAGAAGACAACTTAAGTGGAGGAATGAAGCATGGTTAAGTGGAGGAATGAAGCATGAAGTTTGATCCTCAGTTTATGTATCTTTTGTTAAATATGAAGTTTAATTTTGAGTTTAAGTACCTTTTTATAAAACATGGAATTTAAGTCTAATATTTTTTTTTGTAAAATATGAAGTTTAAGATGTTATATATGAAATTTAGAATCCATGCATCTTTTAAATTGAAAATTAGATTTTTTTTACATTAATTGGATGTCTGGATTCCATGGAAAACCCAACTGGTCCAAAAATATTTTTGTTTTTTTCAGCCTAGCTACAATCCGAGCGAGCACTGCTACGCTACCTAACACTTTGGTAAAAAAAACTCGTTAGTGACAATTTTGACGTTAAGATCTAGTGTATATTTTCTTGCAATGCTTGAAATGCTCCTACATCTCACAGATTTCAGAGTTGTAAATATCTTTACATTAGCATATAGTTGTATATTTGCTTAAATTTTTATGCCGCATATATATTTTTATTTCTGATATAGTTTGAAAATTGTATGTGTGTTTATTTCGTCACGATTTGGACGGGCTGAGTGGATTTGGGCGAATCTAGATGGGCTTATTTTTTTCTGGGTTTTTCTAGTCGAGCATGATTCAAATCATATTTGATATAAAGTGTTATTTTAAATTAAAATATATAAAACTTTATTGCATGACTTTAAAGTTTATGGCATAATTAAAGGTTTAAATATCCACTGGTTATTTTTGTCATTTTTGAATATAAATTTACAAAAATGTTAATAAGCCTTTTTTAGTCGGAAGTCAAAAAATTTGTCCGAAATTTTGACATTTTGTATGACAACTTCCGACCAAAATTTCTTTACTATTTTCCAATGATGCTATTTAATTATTATTTAATTAATTTAATAAAGTAAAACTATATTAAAATTACATATTATGGTATTTCTGTAATCTACTATGTTCGATATTCTTTATTATTATTTACAAATTACATATTGGTACATTCGTGCATAAATAAAAATCATTAGAATAATATCTATTTCTTTTTATGTAAAATTTTAATAATATTTATTTTATAAATTATAATATTACATTTTCTAGATTTTCCAGTATTTTTGTTATTTTATAACCTTTTACTTTAATGTATATTATTTTTTTCATTTACCAAGTAACCAAATTCACCTATGACTAGAGTGTTGTTTTTGGAATAATAATTACTATTATAATTACTTGGCGATATATATTTTTTGTGCAGGATCTTAATTCACGAAAGAGCACAATCTAAATAAATTTAAGTTAGATTATAAAGAACATTGAATATATATAGAAATACCGTGAATCAAACGAACTGGACAAAGAGTTTTTGTAGAGTCGAGACTTAGGAATCTATTTCCTTAACTAAAAAACACCCCGTAGTGTGACAGTTGTATGGTGATAAGAATCATAGGATAAAACTTCATTTTTCTTCTATTCACATCACTTGAATAAGAAGTCTAGCAAACATTCATTTTATGTGTACTCTCATGGACAAATGAAAAAAAAATAAAGAGAAGAAGATGAAGAGATTGTTGTTGTCCACCTTTCTTAGTGGAATGAGAAAGAGCATTATATAGCTAAGAAAATGCAAAAAACATTTTTGGTCTTAGTGGAGATAATGCTTCATTAATTTTTGGTATTAACCACAAAATTAAACACAAAATTAAAGAGATTATTTAACTTGGTGACCAAGACTAATTCTTAATAATAATTAATGAGTTTTGACCAAGTTTTATTCTCTAAAAGACTTGTTCATTTTTCTAATCAAATTTTCATTTATGTAGTGATCAATTACATAAAATAAACTTTGATATAAAAATATAGGTTGTTGGATCATGATTCACATACCCGAATAATTATCTAAACCGAACTCAAATCCGAGTTTACATTAACTCAACTTGGTGCACGAGCTCGGTTTACTATAAATTCACATTTATAATCGTCCTTAGTTAGCAAACTTGTTAGACTTCTCCACACTGTCTATTTTGTACTATTAAAGCAACAATCTTAAGACAAACATTTCTCATTTAAACAAACTTCAATTTTAACACATATTATAAAATTATAATTGAGTTCCAACATTCTGTAGTGCAAATGCTTTATTATGCCTCTTCAGGTTTTGCCTTAATTCAAATTCGATTTATTCGTTTGTTTTGGAGAATGTCTATTGTTCGGTTGTCTTTTTTGGGCTTGTTGTGTAGTCTTTTCCTGACTTTGGGTGTTCGCTGCTTGCTTTGTGTTCTCAGGTGGTCAACTGGTCATGTCTCTGTTGTAGTCCGAGCGTTTTTGTATTATTTCAGGAGTTGTATTTCAAATGCCCCTTGTCAACAATGGCAAGCTGTGTCATGGATACTTGGTTTGTTTCCTGCTTCTCTTAAGAAAACAGGTTAGTTTTTTTTTTTGATACCTTTTTTTGTTTCCTGCTTCTCTTAAGAAAACAGCCATGTCATGAATCTGTCTACCGCTGCCAAATAAATCCGGTTGTTCGTAATGAGAATTAAATATCCATGTCGTCTGGTCACAAAAATGGATAAATCTGAATTTAGTAGGTTTCGAATCCGGAATGTTTAACACCTTTCGAAGTTTGTCGTACCATTCCACCATTCTCGTGTGGTTTTGAAAACAGTTTAGTTATGAGGGAAGGTTTTTTTTTTTTGAATGAAAGGGAAGGTTTACTCGTTAAGTAGCCTTTCCTACTTCTTTATTTTTTTGGGTTGTATAGTTTTTCATATTATATCGGTTGTTCAATTGATAGTGAGTCTTCCTCGTTTTGGTTAGCTGTCTCGTGGTAGCATGATAGCATCTGACTGTTTGTAGTTATTCCAAACATTATTTCATTTCTATTCCAAAATTAATTTTTAGTCTCTAATTTAATTTCAAGTTGCTTCAGTCTCTTCTTTGATTGTTCGGGTTTGAGTTCTCGTTTCTCTTCTTGAGACATGTTTTTAGGGAGTAGAAGCTCGTTCCGCCAGTGTATGTATTCCATCTTGTATATTAAGTAGATGATCAAAATATGCGATGATAGAAAATATTATAGTTACGTTTTTATTAAAGAAAGAGAAAATAAATTAAACGAATCATCCAAACAACAAAAGCATGATGTCCTCCTAGCTATCATTTCATTCTCTACAAATCCCACGTCACAAGAACAAAAAATAAACAAAAGAAGGTCAAAAGAATTAAGAGCACAAAACAACTGTGAAGGAAGAAGAAAATGGATGATCCAATGAGTTTAAATGTTTAATGGATGAAATAAGTCAACGCCAAAGCAACCATCATTAGAACATACGCTACCCCCTGATCTATCGATGTTCCTGCCATATCCCAAATTTCAAATATCAATGAACATCTTCATTTTAATTTCTTCAAAATCTACCATGGAAATATTAATGAAGATAAGTTTTTCAAAACAATAAAAAATTAATCGAAGAATTTATAAATATAATACCATCGCTGGTGGGTGCAGGAGCAGGCGAAGGGGATTGCGCATGAGCAATCGGCAAGAGAATCACGGAGATGATGACGAAGACGGCGAGAATCTCCAATGGAAATTTCAGGGACGCCATTCTTTTTCTTTATCTCCGGTGATTATTCCGGTGAGGGAATCTCCTTTTTTCTCTTTAATGAAGTCTCTCACCAAAAATCAAGAAAAATGCCGATTGGTGAAAGAACAAGTGAAGGCTAAGATTCGGTTAAATAGGAGTAAAAGACATGCGTCAAGGAATGTAGGGCCCACACGTCTTGGACCCACCTAGCGCACAGATCCTCTCTGTCTAAACACTTGTTGGTGGATGCGTTGTCTTTTTAATTTAATTATATAAATTAGAGGTTTAACGAGAGAAACGGTTAATTATGCTCTGTTCTTAAGCTGTGTTTGAGAAGAATCAAATAAAAAAGGAAGTATCTCCAGCCTGTTTCTCTCATACTTTGCTGCTTTTGCAGTTCTCCTTTTCAGGAAGGTTTACTGTATCGGTCCCTACTTCATTTTGCGAATTGTAATAATCAGGTTCAGGGCTAAACCAAATCAAACATTCATTCAGTGACAAGAATTCTAATCCATGTTTAAAAAAAATTGTATGTTCTTCTTTTTCCTAATGTTTCCGAATCCACATATTATATATACTAGATTCGTTATCCGCGCTACGCGCGGAAAATAGGTTTAAACAAATTATATTTGGGATTGAAATATTATAATAATATTAAGAATTTAATTGGTAAGTTTAATTAAGTTTTGATTGGATGTTGACATTTTTATAATGTTTTTCATAGTTGGATATATAAAATTTGTGAAGAAATAGAAAATAGATTTGGGTGCACTTATTAAAGTCGAAGCATAATACATTACTTGGTGCTTGAAAGAGGTTGGAGTTTTCTTTTTCTCTATAGCTTTGATTTATGTTTTTGTTTCGTTGAATAAGTGAAGTTGCAGTTGAGTTTATGCTTTATTTATTGTATATATGAAAATAATTCTTATTAAATTCGTTTATTTTGTTGTATAATAGGTTAGCTATTATATGAAACCAATAATGCTTAAGACGATTAATATGATAAATATGAGGAATTGACATTGGAGTTATTTTTACACCAACTACTAATCTAAAGCTCTAATATACTACTCCTCCTATTTCAAATAATATATTTTTTTTACAATTTTGACACATATTAATAAAATATATTTAATCTTAGTTATTAAAAATAATTTTGTGATTTTATATTTCTTATAATTCTAAACCAATAAGAATTTAAGAAATGAAATTAATATTTTAAAATTTAAAATTTATCATTATTAGTTGATAAAATATATTGAAAATATAAAATATATCTTTTGAAACATTTTTTCCACTAAAACATACAGTTTTATGAGTATAATTTAAAGTCTCATGATTCCAACCAAAGTTTGAACTTTTAAGATTTTAAATATTACAAAAACACGTGGACCCAGTAGCTTTTTGAAATTTACAAATTCCCTTATGCAATACAAAAATATTCTCCTTCGAGTGGAGATTATTTAAAAGTAATAGTACAAAACATTTGTTTTGAACGTTTTTTGTCGAGGAGATTGATTATGTGTGTTGTTCAAACTTTTTGTCTCTTCTAGGATCTCAACATCCATCGTACTCTCAACCTGCTTATATTTACAGATTTGAGATGAAAGAAACGGAGGCGTCACCATGGAAACTGGATTCAATGCGAATAACAATACTCACAACAGGGTGAAAATTTCAATCTATTTTTATACGATCTTATATAATAAAATTAAAAATTGCTACCAAGCATGGAACCATGGCCAAATAGCAACACCATCATAAACAACAAATCTTCATGCAGCAACAATAGCTCCTCCAGCTAAGAAGCTTGAATGTTAAAACGTACCCTTCTTCCCAACATATAACACTTTTGATGTGCTGAGCACCAAAATACTTGTGGATCACTATCTTTCATAGAAGAAGTTTGAAGCATTTCTCCACTGTTCTTGTAGAAGAATTTCCCGTTTTTTCACAAAAACCTCAGAAGCTTGCCTTGCCATATATACAAAGCATAATCATGACAACAAATAGATACTAACCAGACCAAGGTACTTAATGCATTGTTACTGAAGTTTCAATCGAGACACTTCTCCACAAGGTTCACTTCTTTCCCCTAGCCAATATCAAACCTGTAACATTTCAATTAAACACACATCTAAGTTTATTTTTCTTGATTGGCACAAACCTTTTGACATAAATAGGAGAAAAAGAGTCTGTGAGAAGTAGTTACCAGTAGAAGGGTCTCTGGCAGTGGAAGGTTTTGTCCATACCGATGTCAAAGGTCACAAACCTCTACCAACCTTATATGCTCTTGTCCAAGCTCTCGATCCCACCTGAAATTCACAGTTTCATGTTTCTCAATATCAAAGAATGATATATAACTTCTCTTTAACTCACCTTAATCAAAGAGTTTCTGCCTGTGATGGAAACAAAGGGGATACATCATACAACATAAGATCACGACAACACAATAACACCAGAAGTTTTGAGATCTGCACAATAACACGACAACACAATAACACCTATTGTAACAGCTTTGCTCCACAAGCACTGCACAGCCTGCGAGCTTTACCCGGTACGAAATCTTTTGAAAAATTATGTAACTTAATAGCAGCTTCGTGTTTGGGGGTTCCTCGGATCAAAAACTGAGATTTATCTAACAATCCCGACAATGTGTAGCTCAAAGCGAGATCATTCTCTCCGGTTGCATCGATTTGAAGCGAATAGATTCCTCAACAACCATTTTACCACAAAATCCCATAGACTTCAAGATCGTGGGCTCTAAATTTGTGTTGTCGAAACTGACAGATCTGATAACCAGGAGCTGGAGCAGCCTCCACGTCATCTTGCTCAGCAAAGGGACATTAGAATGATACCCCCATTCAATATTTCCCACTCGAAATAGAGATTCTGACCTGAAGTAAAACATCAAGAATTTGTTATGTCTGACTCATACATGTTTGTATATATATACAGAAACGAAAAATCATGAGAATAAACTACAAACAGAGAAAGAAGCGCATTTCACACACAACTTCTGAACAATATATTCAGCCAAAGAACAAAGATTGAAAGAAAAAAAAACAAAATCAGAACTTCTCGGATCATGAAAACAGAGCAACTCACCGAGAAGACTTATTAATGGTCAAGATGAATAAGCACCTTGAATATACCACCAGAAATATATTTACAACACTTACAACTGCATTTTCCCTTTTGTTGAGCAAGCTGTGAAAACAGAGGGAGTGAGAGATGAAAGATGGCAAAAAAGGGACTTCATAACACTATAATCAGAGAAAAGTTGAAAAACTTGGGACAATGAAATAAGCAACTTAGCTTTAGGACCTCTATGTAGCTCTGGTTTCCATGTGGGGTAAATGGAGTCCGTCAGACCCTTGTGGCTGCAAATACATCTTTCCAATACAAACTGGCCAATTCTCTAAATTACATGCCACAGCAATCATATACCTTAAATGAAAATATTTTGAATGCACAATGAAACCATTAGGGAAGCAGTAAGCTAAGTTGCTGGAAATTAGAAAAAAAAGGAAGGAAACTGATGAAGTTCAAAGATGAATATATTAAAAGCCAAACTCAAAAATCAGCTTCTTTGTTTTAACCCACAATCATACTGTAAATTCCAGTCTGGAACATGATTTACACCTTCATAACCAGTAAAAAAAACCGCATATATGTGTTCTCAGCTCATCAAAAATCGGATATTGTGATAACAGTCAGAAACAAAATCATGTTCTCGAAATAACCTGACAAAAAAAAAAGGCAGTGCTTTGACAAAAAAAGTCGGAAACTTTAGCCAGAGACAGGACACGAGAAGAATACTTACATCGGACTTCATCGTCACGTTCAAGGTCTCTAGCAAGAGTGGTTTTACCGACGCCCCCCATACCACTAATCCAAAAAAGCCCACCTTCTTCAGCGTTGAACATCATCTTCTTCACCTTCCTCTTACCAATCTCCAAACCAACCCCAAACTTCTCATAGTCCTCGCTCGTCTCAGTCTCCATCGCATCTCTTATCATCCCTCCTCCTCCGATATTCATTGAACGTAACTGCTCAATCATCTCGTCGAAGCTGGCAGTTTTGATATATCAAACCGAAAAGATCCATAGAACTCAGAGGGAGAAAGCGAAGAGATTCCATTAACTCCATGATTAAAGAGCAATCAGGAGTGGGGAGAGAATCGAATGTTCGTAAGAACGAAAGCAAACGAAGATAAGGAAGAGGAAAAGTCTCACAATCGAGTTTGCAAAATTAAGGTCTGCATCTCAGCGTAAGAAAGAAGAGATCGATAGATGTCACGGGTTTACGACATAAAAAAATGGGCTTACCACACGCGGCCCAGTTACTTAGAGCTCTCTGACGTGGCGAAAACTCTGCATTCCTATTGGCTGATTTAATTAAACACGTGGACAGTTCCATAAAGCTTGGTATTCTCATTTTAGTAGTGTTATATATATATATATACATATTTTATGATGCTAAAGTACATTTTTAATAAATAAAATTTACTTATTTTAATTAGATTCCCAAACAACTAGATAGTAGATATCATTGTACCAAACATTTGTGCTTTTGTATATTTTTATTCTAACAACAGCATGTTTTAGCTAAAGTTAGAAATGGTAAGTCGAAACTTTATTTTATTTCGAAATTCATTATAATAAATCACCTAAGACGTCATCATATGTCCAGATCATCCTTCCATTTACAGCCAAAAGAAAGAAATAAAAGATGATTTAATTCCTAATTCCACTCAACCTCGAAAACCAAGAATCCTTTTCGATCAATAGATGGTTAATCTCTGGTCTTGATCTCGAACAGGCCCACAACTTACAAAATTCATTAACATAAACTAGATTTTGACTTGTGCACCAAACAAACATGTCCACAATGATATTTACATCTAAAGTAATGGTAATGAAGATGGAGGAACAACGAAGAATGAAACTTCTCTGTGTTTCAATGATTTCTTCAAATCACCCGAGGGATCTTCATCTGTCTGAAATTTTCCTATGCACCGTGCCTCTAGTTACATCATTCAAAAACATAAATCAGAAAATGGTTTATACTAAAGTGTTCTCTGTTATTTTGGATAGTTATGTAGCAACAATGATAGTGTATCATGTATGCAGAGAATTTTAAAAGACAACTTCAAATGATAAGTGCGAGTGGTTTGTTATGAGATAAGAAGTTTATAATGTTGTACTCATAGCTTGAATCTAATAGTGAAAAAGGTTTAGAGTTAGCAAATGATCTCTTGCATGACTAGGGAAGAGTGTGATATATAAAAACATCTCAGCAAAGAATACAATATTTTTTATATTGTGTAGAGAGAGTTGAGATCAAGAGGTTGGAGTGTTTTATTGTTAATGATGATGAGCCTGCAAGTGAGTAATCTGATCTGATGCTGCCTCTAAATATGTACAAAATAGACTCACAAGTCTATGCATAACAAGGAAATTGACGACCGAGAAATCTCATATGATAGGCTTAGCTGAATATGGAAAACATGAATAAAAAAGGATTGAGCCGAAAGATGTGTGCATCATACTCTAGTTTTCTCCTATGACTGAACTAAAATGTGTGTGTTTTATTCTAAGGACTGAACTAAAAGAGTGACAAATTCAAATACATCTCTATATTAATTTTTTGCACACTGCAAAAGGAAGGAATCAAAAGGTATGTTCATCATACTCTGTTTTCTCAAAAATGGATAGAAGCAATTGATTCTGTGGAACTAATTCTATGAGTGAGTATAGGTTTTCAAAGAGTTTCAACATTTTTGAAATATTTAGAGTAATTAAAAGTAAAAACTTTTTCATTTCACATATCTGACATCGTCTGCTATAGGCTTCTCTTAAATATTAACTGTTTTGTACAACACACAGAATGAGATGACACTTTTGCAGTTCTGCTTCAGAAATATACAACTGGTGCTTATCCTCCAACAGAAGCCTTTCCTTTCTTTCTTACTTTCAAAGATTCCTAACAACAACATGAAACATGCCTTGTAACACCTAAAGAACAACCTCAGCAAGGGTAACTAGAACGCTTCAGACTCTCAGCGTGTAAGTAAAGGGCTGCTTATATTCCGCTTTATTGAAACCACGGTAAAACCTGAACGTATACATAACTCGCAGAGACTCTTGGGAATATTCTAGTGACGCAAATATTTTGTTAAAATCACCAAAGCAAATAAGCAATGCTACTTGAATCAAACCACAATGCATAGATAGCTTTCCAATATAAAGTCACAACACAAAGAATACACTGAATATAGCTTAAACATAACCAAATTGTTATTTTAATGATAACAATCTCACAGATAATAGCTATGATAAATAGATTTGATAGGTAAAATGTTTCAAGAGAAAAGACAAGGCTTTGGACTCCAAAGTACTATTCTTATCATTTCCAACTTTGAGCAGCCAGATCGACAACAGTGATTTCGTCGACATCCATAATTTTGACTCGGTTACGACGCATGCGACGAACAGAGCAAGCAGGGACACAGAAAGATTCAGACCTTGTGAGGAAAATGCAGAGATCACCAATATCTTGAGTGTAAACAGCGTTACCACCTTCGTCGTCTATCTTGAAGACCATTAAAGCTTCTGTTTCCATTCTCTCTGTACGGTAGATGGTCTTGGCCGTCCTTTTGTACCATTTAAGCATGAAAGTTTCACCGGTGGTTCTTGACTCCACCAAGTGCTCGCTTGTGTGACACGAATGCAGAAGCTCCCGTTTGGCCTTGCTCAGCTCCGGAAGGTTTTGAAATTGAAGTCTCTGAATCGTTGGTGTGTACTTGTGTTTGCGGAGATCCCATGATCCGATAAGGTGGCCTCCAGATCCGACAATGCGGAACATGTCCTCTTTCTCCGAATACATGACAGAGGAGGAGAAGAAACAAGGGTTTGAGATTCTCATGTTGATCCACTCTGTTAGAACCGAGTTCGGTCAAAACTAGTGAAGGAGACGAAGAACTCGTCAGTGGGTCTAACAAAGACGTTTTCAAGTGAACGTATCAGAACCGAGTTACAAGAAGAGAGTAAGGAGAAGAACTAGCCGGTACTCGGAGAGCTAGCCGGGAAACAGTACAAAATAGCGGATAGAGAGTAGTATAAACCCTAGATCTAGCCGCTTAGTGAGTATCTCAAAGTCAGGATGCCTTCCTCGTCCTCCTCCTCTCCCCTTTTATAGGACTCTCTAGTTCGCCCTACTAAGAGCGTTGTTCGTGGGCTTTAGTCAGTCATCTGGGCCCCTTTGTCGTTGGGCCTAACAGGTCGTCCGAGCGTCTCTACTCGTCCAAGGCGACGACCACGAGCGCTTAACGGACTGGTGTTCACTTACTCGCTGAGCTCTTTACGTTGTAATGGGCCGGATCCTGCTATTTGGTGGGCCTTGTAGGAAGGTGCAAACCGTCCCCCTACAGTAAGTCCCCCCTTGGTCCATTGACAAGCAGGGTCTCTTTGTCAATGGATTACAAGTATATCAGGTTCGGTAAATAGAGGATCCGTATCGTGGAAGCTCTCTGCTTGTTTGGGCGAGGCTCGGTTCGCAGTACGCTGTTGATCTCGCGCCTTCATTCATTATGTCGAGTGGCGAGACCTACGCGATTTTTTGAGGAGAGCTCTCGGAGAGCGATCCTGCTCGCCAAAGGCGGGAAGCGTCTCCCGAGAGCGTCTTGGCCCGCCAAAGACATGAAGCTTCTCCGGGAGCGTTTCTGCTCGCCAAAGCGGACTTTCATCAGGATTTGCGGGCTTACTCGCCGAAGGAGGACTGGTCGAGGCGCGCTTACCTTTAACGATGGGGTCTTCGAAAGATGCGTTAGAGCTCGCCAAACAGGCGAACCGTCGTTCGATGTTCTTCGAAGGCGATTTTTCTCAAAGCGGCTTGATCAGTGGCGGCGATGAGATCCGTTGGGTCTAGTGAAAGGCTCTTGAGGAGTCGTTGTTGTTCGCCAAAATAGGATATAAGAGCAGATCGTTGGTCGTCTGGCTTCCCCAAAAGTCCGGTTTGATTGACTGATTCCGGTTTGGCTTGATTGATCCGGTTTTGTTTAATTGATCCGGTTTTGTACTTGTTCGGTTTCCGATCGGTTTGGCGAGAAGTGGGAAAGGCGCGGCTGACGTCTCTGGGCTTCTAGGCCCACCTAGGCGTCTCTAGGCCTCTTTAGGCGTAATTATTACGCTTCGAGAAGCGTGACCTATTTTTGCTATAAATAGGTATATTTCTGCTGTGGCCTCCATCTTCTCTGCATTCCTAAGGTAGCTTTCTCTCTCCCTTCTCTCTAGATTTACTTTCTCTCTCTAAGTCCGCCGTAGGGTATTTCTCTATTGATTCTTCATCGAGAATCATGCCTCCCAAGGGTCGACTATCTCGTGAGGAGAAAGGGAAAGCCGTCGCGTCTGGCGGCAGTCCCGATGGTGGTGTGACGGCGAACGGTAGCCCTTTGGACGAGTTCAGCTTGCTACATCGCGATGCGATGAGGGACACCGACAACATGACTTTAGCTCAAAGGCTCCTGGTCGCCGACGCGCATCGATTGTTTCGCGAAGAGGGAAGCCATCCCGTCGTCATTCGGGAAAAAGCGAACCCGGATCGAGAAGAAGCAAGTGTAGATCGGGAAGGTCCCGTCGATGAAGGGCCGAGTGAACCGCGCCCTCGGAAGAGGAAGAGGCTTGTTCAGTCGCGGCTCGTTCGGAATTGGCGTCCCGAGTTGCAAGATTGTAGGCCGTGGTGTTACCACGATGGGGGATTGGTTGAGGAGCTTCCTGCGCTTCCTCCTGAAGCTCTTCGCGATCCGTATGGCAAGGGGCAGGACTGGGATAAGATAGTCGGGACGTGCTCTACTCACAGCAGCGTCAGGAAAGTGCTGCAAGAAAGCGGGGGAGTTGGAGTGACTTACATTATCCCTTCGAGCCAGCAGAGACCATGGTCTCCTCCTGTCGGTTATCACTGCCTCTTTGAATCGTACTTTCAAGACGATACGAAGTTGTGGTTCCCGGTCCCGCGGCTGGTGACTTCCTATGCGTTTCGTCGCGACATTGCTATGTGCCAACTTGTGAATGGATCATACCGGATCGCCGTTGCTCTGCTGGTGATCGCTGCTGAGGTTAATCTCTCGCTTAGCGTGCGGGCATTTGAAGAGTTGACCACAGTGAGAGTTCTGCGACCTGGGTTGTTCTCTTTGAGGATGCGTTCCAGCTACAATATCCTGACGGGTCATCCAAACAAGACGAAACGTTGGCGACGCTCTTACTTTTATGTTAAATCAGATGAATTCGCTTTTGCAGAGCCACCGAAGGAGGATTTTCGTGTGCTCTGGAATTATAGACTTGGTAGATAGCAATCTGCCTCGCTGAGGTCTTCATTCTTACTCGCCTTTCTGATGTTGTGTTGTTTTTTTTTGTTTTGCAGTCAGTCATCCCAACACGATCGCGTACCCTGAGAACTTTTTCGAGGACGCACAGGTTCTTGCAACGCTGAGCCACCGACGTTGGCCTGATCTTAGTCGTGATTGGGTTCGCCGCTTCCAAGATCGAGTGTTAAGAGGTAGTTTCTCCTTTCACAGCTTGCTTAAGCTAAGTACAAATCTAATGCTCTTTTCTTTTCCTGCAGAGGCTCGTTGGTTGTCTGACCAGGTTCCGATCGTCGTTCCAAAGAGAAGACGTCTTTCGTTATTCACAAGGAAGCAACAAGGACTTCTCAACAGAGCCAGGAAGATGAATGGTGTGGCGGATTTGAGCGCTCTCCTGAAAGGTAAGCTGGAGCTCTTGGCGGCGAGAGGGAACGTCGCGTCTGGGGAACCCCCTTCGGATGCGCAGCCAACTGATCCTTCCAAAGGGACCTCCGATCCCATGGTAGCGACGGAGCCTTCGAAGAAGAAGAAAGGGAAGAAATCGGGGAAGAAAAGATCCCGTAGCGAGGTCTCTGGGAATGAGGCTGGCAAGTCGGCCGAGTCCTTGAACGGAGCCTCCGATGCTCCTTCCGACTGTACGGTCCATGAGGAATCTCTGAGAAAGAAGAAGAAGGAGGCGAGATCTAACGTCGAAAGTCCTCCTCGCGATATTGAAGAGACTGATACGCCCTTGACTAACACCGCAGCGTCTCCTCCACTCGATCGTCAGGAGGAGGCGGGGGAGAAATCTGTAGAGGACAGTGCTGTTGCCGAGGTTCCGGAGTCGTCGAAAGAGACTTCCTCGAAGAAAAAGAAGAAGAAAGCCGCTGAGAAACAACCTGGAGTCTCGATGAGCGCCCCATCTGCAGGCGATTCGGGGAGGAACCCTTCATTCAGGAGGGTTACGCCGGGTTTCCGTGATCGAGTAAGTTTTTCGTATGACGAGAAGACTCCTCTCATCTTTAATCCTCCAAAGTGTGCTGAGTTGACGAGTCAGATCAAGGGGTCCCCATCCAGTTTCCCGCCGGTTGATGAGCTCGCCTTTAAGGAGCTTTACGCTGAGGCTGCGTGCGCTACCAAGAGGGTAATGAGGCTTTTCCTCCATTTTTGTTAGTTTGCCATCGCCTTGGTTTCTTTTATCGGGTTGTTTAAGTATGGATTCATTCGTTGGTGCAGAATGAGGCGAGCATGAACATGCTTGTTGGGGCGTATGAGTTCGAGCTGAGACGCACAGTTGTTCAACTGGCTGCAGCCGAGAAGCTTGCCAGGATGCGCGACCTTGCGATAGATCGCGTGAGGGGGGAACTCAAAGAGGCCAAAGACAAAGCTCTTGAGGAGAAGGAAATCCTTCGCGAGCAATTCGAGAAGCTAGAGGAAATGCTGAAATCCTCTCAGTCCGCGAGGAAGAAGTTGAGAGAGGAGAACAAGGCCTTGAAAGTGAGAGTAGCGTCTCTGGAGGAGGAAAGCGCCGCGGAGGGCAAGAGGCTCCGAGATTCCAGAGTTTATGAGGTGACTCAGGAGAGGATCAGGGTCTTGAACGCTATGATAGCCAAAGCCAACACTCGCTTCAATAACATACGAGACCGTGAGTCCCGCCGTGTCGAGTTTGATACTGTGCGGAACCTCTACGGGCAGGCGATGGGGACAAAGAACTGCATCGAGATGATTTTGAACAGCGGCGCTCAACTCACGCAGGCGCACGTTGATATGTTCGCCGAGCAGGAGAAGCTGTACTCCGATGCAGTTACTCGACTTGCAGTGGGATCCATTCCGGAGACGGATCTCTCGCTTTCTCCTTTGGTCCTTCCATCTCAGTACGTTGATGAAGGTGCTCTAGCGTCGCTGGACTTGTTTGGATCGAATATGAGCGTGATTGACGCGGAAACTGCGGCTTGCCTCCAACGCTCTGACCACGAGGCCGTTCTTCCAGTGGCGATCACTGAGCCGTCGACCAAGGTCTCCGATGGTGCTGTTTTGGAGGATTACCCTCCACTCGAGATTTCTGATGGGTCGTCAAGCGAGGAGGAAGGCGAGATAGGCGATTCACCTTCTCCACTCCTTGTTAATCAAGGGGAGAAGTTTGGAGAAACGACGGAGGTTGCGGAGGTTGCTGTCGGGAGTGAGGTCGTTACTTGTCCTGAATCTTCCAAGGCGAAGGATTCGACGACTGTGGATGCACGTTCCGAGGACCGCGAACCTTAGTTTCCCTTGTGTGTTGTATTTCTATTTACTTTTCCCATTAGGGACTTTGTTGTTGTAACGTATCACGAACCTTATTGACTCGGGTGTTGTTTGCTTGTTTTTCTTCGGAACTAATCACGGAGCTTTGGCTTCCGTTTAGACTTATTCTCTTTGAGTAAGGGTAACTTGGAGACTGTTCGACTTCGGTCCTTGTTTCTTTAGTAAAGAGGTGATTCTGCTCGCCAAAGGCAGGAGACTTCTCTGGAAGCGATTCTGCTCGCCGAAGGCAAAAAGCTTCTCTGGAATCGTTTCGATTCGCTAAAGGAAGGGAGCTTCTAGGGGCGATTTTGCTCGCCAAGGACAGGAAGCTTCTCCGGGAGCGTTTCTGCTCGCCAAAGCTAACCTTCTCCTGGGGCTAATCTGCTCGCCAAAGGCAGGAAGCTTCTCTAAAAGTGATTCTGTTCGCTGAAGGAAGAGAGTTTCTCTGGAGGCCATTCTGCTCGCCAAGGGCCAGAGACTTTCCGCAAGAGTGATTCTGCTCGCTAAGGGCGATATATTTATATTTTTTTTTTTTGGGTTATGGCTGCGCCGGTAAAGGTTGCCTACGTACCTCCGAGGAGGATCAAGCCATTCGTAGTTCGTAGGAGTCGAGTAAGAGTGACGCGGAGGGTGCACTTACTCGACTCTCTTTTTTTTTTTTTTTTTTTTTTTTTTTTTTAACATAGTCGTGTAAGAGTGGCCCGGAAGGCGCACTTACTTAACTATGTGGTCGGTGAAGTGCGAAATTATGGAGAGTATCGCTTTAGATGCATGGAATTCCAGGCTCGCGGAACTGCTTCTCCGGTTGACGTTTCCAGGCGATAGACTCCGGGTTTGACCACTTGTGTGATTTTGTAAGGCCCCTCCCAATTAGTTCCAAGCTTGCCAGCCTTCCACTCCTTAGTGTTCTCGAAGACTTTTCGAAGGACGAGATCGCCTTGTTCCAGAGGGCGCGACTTGACCTTCTTGTTATAGTAGCTCTCGATTTGATGTTGGTAATTCTGGATTCGGAGCAGGGCTTGATCGCGATGTTCTTCGATTGCGTCAAGTGCGTCGAGGAGCATACTCTGATTGAGCGCAACGTGCTGAGGCATTCGTGATCTTCGGAGACTGGTTACATTAACTTCGGCGGGAGCCATCGCTTCAACGCCATAGGCCATGGAGAACGGGGTGCACTTAGTCGCGGAACGAGGCGTGGTGCGGTGAGACCAAAGGACACCGTCTAGCTCGTCGGCCCAGCAGCCTTTTTTTAAGTCTAGTCGTTTCTTTAAGCCGTCGATGATCGTGCGGTTGGACGATTCTGCCTGGCCGTTACTCTGCGGGTATCGCGGCGTTGCGGTATTCAAACGGATTCTCCACTTGTCGCAGAAATCGCGAAACTGATGCGAGACGAACTGTGATCCGTTGTCTGTCACGATCTCGTAAGGAAGACCGTGACGACAAATGATGTTGCGCCAGACGAACTTCTGAACTTCCTTGTCAGTGCGAAATTATGGAGAGTATCGCTTTAGATGCATGGAATTCCAGGCTCGCGGAACTGCTTCTCCGGTTGACGTTTCCAGGCGATAGACTCCGGGTTTGACCACTTGTGTGATTTTGTAAGGCCCCTCCCAATTAGTTCCAAGCTTGCCAGCCTTCCACTCCTTAGTGTTCTCGAAGACTTTTCGAAGGACGAGATCGCCTTGTTCCAGAGGGCGCGACTTGACCTTCTTGTTATAGTAGCTCTCGATTTGATGTTGGTAATTCTGGATTCGGAGCAGGGCTTGATCGCGATGTTCTTCGATTGCGTCAAGTGCGTCGAGGAGCATACTCTGATTGAGCGCAACGTGCTGAGGCATTCGTGATCTTCGGAGACTGGTTACATTAACTTCGGCGGGAGCCATCGCTTCAACGCCATAGGCCATGGAGAACGGGGTGCACTTAGTCGCGGAACGAGGCGTGGTGCGGTGAGACCAAAGGACACCGTCTAGCTCGTCGGCCCAGCAGCCTTTTTTTAAGTCTAGTCGTTTCTTTAAGCCGTCGATGATCGTGCGGTTGGACGATTCTGCCTGGCCGTTACTCTGCGGGTATCGCGGCGTTGCGGTATTCAAACGGATTCTCCACTTGTCGCAGAAATCGCGAAACTGATGCGAGACGAACTGTGATCCGTTGTCTGTCACGATCTCGTAAGGAAGACCGTGACGACAAATGATGTTGCGCCAGACGAACTTCTGAACTTCCTTGTCAGTGATGCTGGCGAAGGCTTCCGCTTCGATCCATTTGGTGAAGTAATCAGTCAGGACAAGGACGAAACGCTTTCCTCGCGAATTCGGCATGGGCCCGATGATGTCCATTGCCCAACGCATAAACGGGTATGGTGCCGTAAGAGTGCGCAATTGCTCGGTGGGGCAGTGGATCGTGGGCGCATGTCTTTGGCATTTATCACAGCGTTTGGCGTAGGATTCGCAGTCTGTGTTTAGTGTGGGCCAATAGAAGCCTTGACTTCGAACTTTAAGGGCTAGAGCTCGTCCTCCGAAAAGTCTTCGAGAACACTAAGGAGTGGAAGGCTGGCAAGCTTGGAACTAATTGGGAGGGGCCTTACAAAATCACACAAGTGGTCAAACCCGGAGTCTATCGCCTGGAAACGTCAACCGGAGAAGCAGTTCCGCGAGCCTGGAATTCCATGCATCTAAAGCGATACTCTCCATAATTTCGCACTTCACCGACCACATAGTTAAGTAAGTGCGCCTTCCGGGCCACTCTTACACGACTATGTTAAAAAAAAAAAAAAAAAAAAAAAAAAAAAAAAAAAAAAGAGAGTCGAGTAAGTGCACCCTCCGCGTCACTCTTACTCGACTCCTACGAACTACGAATGGCTTGATCCTCCTCGGAGGTACGTAGGCAACCTTTACCGGCGCAGCCATAACCCAAAAAAAAAAAATATAAATATGTCGCCCTTAGCGAGCAGAATCACTCTTGCGGAAAGTCTCTGGCCCTTGGCGAGCAGAATGGCCTCCAGAGAAACTCTCTTCCTTCAGCGAACAGAATCACTTTTAGAGAAGCTTCCTGCCTTTGGCGAGCAGATTAGCCCCAGGAGAAGGTTAGCTTTGGCGAGCAGAAACGCTCCCGGAGAAGCTTCCTGTCCTTGGCGAGCAAAATCGCCCCTAGAAGCTCCCTTCCTTTAGCGAATCGAAACGATTCCAGAGAAGCTTTTTGCCTTCGGCGAGCAGAATCGCTTCCAGAGAAGTCTCCTGCCTTTGGCGAGCAGAATCACCTCTTTACTAAAGAAACAAGGACCGAAGTCGAACAGTCTCCAAGTTACCCTTACTCAAAGAGAATAAGTCTAAACGGAAGCCAAAGCTCCGTGATTAGTTCCGAAGAAAAACAAGCAAACAACACCCGAGTCAATAAGGTTCGTGATACGTTACAACAACAAAGTCCCTAATGGGAAAAGTAAATAGAAATACAACACACAAGGGAAACTAAGGTTCGCGGTCCTCGGAACGTGCATCCACAGTCGTCGAATCCTTCGCCTTGGAAGATTCAGGACAAGTAACGACCTCACTCCCGACAGCAACCTCCGCAACCTCCGTCGTTTCTCCAAACTTCTCCCCTTGATTAACAAGGAGTGGAGAAGGTGAATCGCCTATCTCGCCTTCCTCCTCGCTTGACGACCCATCAGAAATCTCGAGTGGAGGGTCATCCTCCAAAACAGCACCATCGGAGACCTTGGTCGACGGCTCAGTGATCGCCACTGGAAGAACGGCCTCGTGGTCAGAGCGTTGGAGGCAAGCCGCAGTTTCCGCGTCAATCACGCTCATATTCGATCCAAACAAGTCCAGCGACGCTAGAGCACCTTCATCAACGTACTGAGATGGAAGGACCAAAGGAGAAAGCGAGAGATCCGTCTCCGGAATGGATCCCACTGCAAGTCGAGTAACTGCATCGGAGTACAGCTTCTCCTGCTCGGCGAACATATCAACGTGCGCCTGCGTGAGTTGAGCGCCGCTGTTCAAAATCATCTCGATGCAGTTCTTTGTCCCCATCGCCTGCCCGTAGAGGTTCCGCACAGTATCAAACTCGACACGGCGGGACTCACGGTCTCGTATGTTATTGAAGCGAGTGTTGGCTTTGGCTATCATAGCGTTCAAGACCCTGATCCTCTCCTGAGTCACCTCATAAACTCTGGAATCTCGGAGCCTCTTGCCCTCCGCGGCGCTTTCCTCCTCCAGAGACGCTACTCTCACTTTCAAGGCCTTGTTCTCCTCTCTCAACTTCTTCCTCGCGGACTGAGAGGATTTCAGCATTTCCTCTAGCTTCTCGAATTGCTCGCGAAGGATTTCCTTCTCCTCAAGAGCTTTGTCTTTGGCCTCTTTGAGTTCCCCCCTCACGCGATCTATCGCAAGGTCGCGCATCCTGGCAAGCTTCTCGGCTGCAGCCAGTTGAACAACTGTGCGTCTCAGCTCGAACTCATACGCCCCAACAAGCATGTTCATGCTCGCCTCATTCTGCACCAACGAATGAATCCATACTTAAACAACCCGATAAAAGAAACCAAGGCGATGGCAAACTAACAAAAATGGAGGAAAAGCCTCATTACCCTCTTGGTAGCGCACGCAGCCTCAGCGTAAAGCTCCTTAAAGGCGAGCTCATCAACCGGCGGGAAACTGGATGGGGACCCCTTGATCTGACTCGTCAACTCAGCACACTTTGGAGGATTAAAGATGAGAGGAGTCTTCTCGTCATACGAAAAACTTACTCGATCACGGAAACCCGGCGTAACCCTCCTGAATGAAGGGTTCCTCCCCGAATCGCCTGCAGATGGGGCGCTCATCGAGACTCCAGGTTGTTTCTCAGCGGCTTTCTTCTTCTTTTTCTTCGAGGAAGTCTCTTTCGACGACTCCGGAACCTCGGCAACAGCACTGTCCTCTACAGATTTCTCCCCCGCCTCCTCCTGACGATCGAGTGGAGGAGACGTTGCGGTGTTAGTCAAGGGCGTATCAGTCTCTTCAATATCGCGAGGAGGACTTTCGACGTTAGATCTCGCCTCCTTCTTCTTCTTTCTCAGAGATTCCTCATGGACCGTACAGTCGGAAGGAGCATCGGAGGCTCCGTTCAAGGACTCGGCCGACTTGCCAGCCTCATTCCCAGAGACCTCGCTACGGGATCTTTTCTTCCCCGATTTCTTCCCTTTCTTCTTCTTCGAAGGCTCCGTCGCCACCATGGGATCGGAGGTCCCTTTGGAAGGATCAGTTGGCTGCGCATCCGAAGGGGGTTCCCCAGACGCGACGTTCCCTCTCGCCGCCAAGAGCTCCAGCTTACCTTTCAGGAGAGCGCTCAAATCCGCCACACCATTCATCTTCCTGGCTCTGTTGAGAAGTCCTTGTTGCTTCCTTGTGAATAACGAAAGACGTCTTCTCTTTGGAACGACGATCGGAACCTGGTCAGACAACCAACGAGCCTCTGCAGGAAAAGAAAAGAGCATTAGATTTGTACTTAGCTTAAGCAAGCTGTGAAAGGAGAAACTACCTCTTAACACTCGATCTTGGAAGCGGCGAACCCAATCACGACTAAGATCAGGCCAACGTCGGTGGCTCAGCGTTGCAAGAACCTGTGCGTCCTCGAAAAAGTTCTCAGGGTACGCGATCGTGTTGGGATGACTGACTGCAAAACAAAAAAAAACAACACAACATCAGAAAGGCGAGTAAGAATGAAGACCTCAGCGAGGCAGATTGCTATCTACCAAGTCTATAATTCCAGAGCACACGAAAATCCTCCTTCGGTGGCTCTGCAAAAGCGAATTCATCTGATTTAACATAAAAGTAAGAGCGTCGCCAACGTTTCGTCTTGTTTGGATGACCCGTCAGGATATTGTAGCTGGAACGCATCCTCAAAGAGAACAACCCAGGTCGCAGAACTCTCACTGTGGTCAACTCTTCAAATGCCCGCACGCTAAGCGAGAGATTAACCTCAGCAGCGATCACCAGCAGAGCAACGGCGATCCGGTATGATCCATTCACAAGTTGGCACATAGCAATGTCGCGACGAAACGCATAGGAAGTCACCAGCCGCGGGACCGGGAACCACAACTTCGTATCGTCTTGAAAGTACGATTCAAAGAGGCAGTGATAACCGACAGGAGGAGACCATGGTCTCTGCTGGCTCGAAGGGATAATGTAAGTCACTCCAACTCCCCCGCTTTCTTGCAGCACTTTCCTGACGCTGCTGTGAGTAGAGCACGTCCCGACTATCTTATCCCAGTCCTGCCCCTTGACATACGGATCGCGAAGAGCTTCAGGAGGAAGCGCAGGAAGCTCCTCAACCAATCCCCCATCGTGGTAACACCACGGCCTACAATCTTGCAACTCGGGACGCCAATTCCGAACGAGCCGCGACTGAACAAGCCTCTTCCTCTTCCGAGGGCGCGGTTCACTCGGCCCTTCATCGACGGGACCTTCCCGATCTACACTTGCTTCTTCTCGATCCGGGTTCGCTTTTTCCCGAATGACGACGGGATGGCTTCCCTCTTCGCGAAACAATCGATGCGCGTCGGCGACCAGGAGCCTTTGAGCTAAAGTCATGTTGTCGGTGTCCCTCATCGCATCGCGATGTAGCAAGCTGAACTCGTCCAAAGGGCTACCGTTCGCCGTCACACCACCATCGGGACTGCCGCCAGACGCGACGGCTTTCCCTTTCTCCTCACGAGATAGTCGACCCTTGGGAGGCATGATTCTCGATGAAGAATCAATAGAGAAATACCCTACGGCGGACTTAGAGAGAGAAAGTAAATCTAGAGAGAAGGGAGAGAGAAAGCTACCTTAGGAATGCAGAGAAGATGGAGGCCACAGCAGAAATATACCTATTTATAGCAAAAATAGGTCACGCTTCTCGAAGCGTAATAATTACGCCTAAAGAGGCCTAGAGACGCCTAGGTGGGCCTAGAAGCCCAGAGACGTCAGCCGCGCCTTTCCCACTTCTCGCCAAACCGATCGGAAACCGAACAAGTACAAAACCGGATCAATTAAACAAAACCGGATCAATCAAGCCAAACCGGAATCAGTCAATCAAACCGGACTTTTGGGGAAGCCAGACGACCAACGATCTGCTCTTATATCCTATTTTGGCGAACAACAACGACTCCTCAAGAGCCTTTCACTAGACCCAACGGATCTCATCGCCGCCACTGATCAAGCCGCTTTGAGAAAAATCGCCTTCGAAGAACATCGAACGACGGTTCGCCTGTTTGGCGAGCTCTAACGCATCTTTCGAAGACCCCATCGTTAAAGGTAAGCGCGCCTCGACCAGTCCTCCTTCGGCGAGTAAGCCCGCAAATCCTGATGAAAGTCCGCTTTGGCGAGCAGAAACGCTCCCGGAGAAGCTTCCTGTCTTTGGCGGGCCAAGACGCTCTCGGGAGACGCTTCCCGCCTTTGGCGAGCAGGATCGCTCTCCGAGAGCTCTCCTCAAAAAATCGCGTAGGTCTCGCCACTCGACATAATGAATGAAGGCGCGAGATCAACAGCGTACTGCGAACCGAGCCTCGCCCAAACAAGCAGAGAGCTTCCACGATACGGATCCTCTATTTACCGAACCTGATATACTTGTAATCCATTGACAAAGAGACCCTGCTTGTTTTCAGCGTAAAGCTCCTTAAAGGCGAGCTCATCAACCGGCGGGAAACTGGATGGGGACCCCTTGATCTGACTCGTCAACTCAGCACACTTTGGAGGATTAAAGATGAGAGGAGTCTTCTCGTCATACGAAAAACTTACTCGATCACGGAAACCCGGCGTAACCCTCCTGAATGAAGGGTTCCTCCCCGAATCGCCTGCAGATGGGGCGCTCATCGAGACTCCAGGTTGTTTCTCAGCGGCTTTCTTCTTCTTTTTCTTCGAGGAAGTCTCTTTCGACGACTCCGGAACCTCGGCAACAGCACTGTCCTCTACAGATTTCTCCCCCGCCTCCTCCTGACGATCGAGTGGAGGAGACGCTGCGGTGTTAGTCAAGGGCGTATCAGTCTCTTCAATATCGCGAGGAGGACTTTCGACGTTAGATCTCGCCTCCTTCTTCTTCTTTCTCAGAGATTCCTCATGGACCGTACAGTCGGAAGGAGCATCGGAGGCTCCGTTCAAGGACTCGGCCGACTTGCCAGCCTCATTCCCAGAGACCTCGCTACGGGATCTTTTCTTCCCCGATTTCTTCCCTTTCTTCTTCTTCGAAGGCTCCGTCGCCACCATGGGATCGGAGGTCCCTTTGGAAGGATCAGTTGGCTGCGCATCCGAAGGGGGTTCCCCAGACGCGACGTTCCCTCTCGCCGCCAAGAGCTCCAGCTTACCTTTCAGGAGAGCGCTCAAATCCGCCACACCATTCATCTTCCTGGCTCTGTTGAGAAGTCCTTGTTGCTTCCTTGTGAATAACGAAAGACGTCTTCTCTTTGGAACGACGATCGGAACCTGGTCAGACAACCAACGAGCCTCTGCAGGAAAAGAAAAGAGCATTAGATTTGTACTTAGCTTAAGCAAGCTGTGAAAGGAGAAACTACCTCTTAACACTCGATCTTGGAAGCGGCGAACCCAATCACGACTAAGATCAGGCCAACGTCGGTGGCTCAGCGTTGCAAGAACCTGTGCGTCCTCGAAAAAGTTCTCAGGGTACGCGATCGTGTTGGGATGACTGACTGCAAAACAAAAAAAAACAACACAACATCAGAAAGGCGAGTAAGAATGAAGACCTCAGCGAGGCAGATTGCTATCTACCAAGTCTATAATTCCAGAGCACACGAAAATCCTCCTTCGGTGGCTCTGCAAAAGCGAATTCATCTGATTTAACATAAAAGTAAGAGCGTCGCTAACGTTTCGTCTTGTTTGGATGACCCGTCAGGATATTGTAGCTGGAACGCATCCTCAAAGAGAACAACCCAGGTCGCAGAACTCTCACTGTGGTCAACTCTTCAAATGCCCGCACGCTAAGCGAGAGATTAACCTCAGCAGCGATCACCAGCAGAGCAACGGCGATCCGGTATGATCCATTCACAAGTTGGCACATAGCAATGTCGCGACGAAACGCATAGGAAGTCACCAGCCGCGGGACCGGGAACCACAACTTCGTATCGTCTTGAAAGTACGATTCAAAGAGGCAGTGATAACCGACAGGAGGAGACCATGGTCTCTGCTGGCTCGAAGGGATAATGTAAGTCACTCCAACTCCCCCGCTTTCTTGCAGCACTTTCCTGACGCTGCTGTGAGTAGAGCACGTCCCGACTATCTTATCCCAGTCCTGCCCCTTGACATACGGATCGCGAAGAGCTTCAGGAGGAAGCGCAGGAAGCTCCTCAACCAATCCCCCATCGTGGTAACACCACGGCCTACAATCTTGCAACTCGGGACGCCAATTCCGAACGAGCCGCGACTGAACAAGCCTCTTCCTCTTCCGAGGGCGCGGTTCACTCGGCCCTTCATCGACGGGACCTTCCCGATCTACACTTGCTTCTTCTCGATCCGGGTTCGCTTTTTCCCGAATGACGACGGGATGGCTTCCCTCTTCGCGAAACAATCGATGCGCGTCGGCGACCAGGAGCCTTTGAGCTAAAGTCATGTTGTCGGTGTCCCTCATCGCATCGCGATGTAGCAAGCTGAACTCGTCCAAAGGGCTACCGTTCGCCGTCACACCACCATCGGGACTGCCGCCAGACGCGACGGCTTTCCCTTTCTCCTCACGAGATAGTCGACCCTTGGGAGGCATGATTCTCGATGAAGAATCAATAGAGAAATACCCTACGGCGGACTTAGAGAGAGAAAGTAAATCTAGAGAGAAGGGAGAGAGAAAGCTACCTTAGGAATGCAGAGAAGATGGAGGCCACAGCAGAAATATACCTATTTATAGCAAAAATAGGTCACGCTTCTCGAAGCGTAATAATTACGCCTAAAGAGGCCTAGAGACGCCTAGGTGGGCCTAGAAGCCCAGAGACGTCAGCCGCGCCTTTCCCACTTCTCGCCAAACCGATCGGAAACCGAACAAGTACAAAACCGGATCAATTAAACAAAACCGGATCAATCAAGCCAAACCGGAATCAGTCAATCAAACCGGACTTTTGGGGAAGCCAGACGACCAACGATCTGCTCTTATATCCTATTTTGGCGAACAACAACGACTCCTCAAGAGCCTTTCACTAGACCCAACGGATCTCATCGCCGCCACTGATCAAGCCGCTTTGAGAAAAATCGCCTTCGAAGAACATCGAACGACGGTTCGCCTGTTTGGCGAGCTCTAACGCATCTTTCGAAGACCCCATCGTTAAAGGTAAGCGCGCCTCGACCAGTCCTCCTTCGGCGAGTAAGCCCGCAAATCCTGATGAAAGTCCGCTTTGGCGAGCAGAAACGCTCCCGGAGAAGCTTCCTGTCTTTGGCGGGCCAAGACGCTCTCGGGAGACGCTTCCCGCCTTTGGCGAGCAGGATCGCTCTCCGAGAGCTCTCCTCAAAAAATCGCGTAGGTCTCGCCACTCGACATAATGAATGAAGGCGCGAGATCAACAGCGTACTGCGAACCGAGCCTCGCCCAAACAAGCAGAGAGCTTCCACGATACGGATCCTCTATTTACCGAACCTGATATACTTGTAATCCATTGACAAAGAGACCCTGCTTGTCAATGGACCAAGGGGGGACTTACTGTAGGGGGACGGTTTGCACCTTCCTACAAGGCCCACCAAATAGCAGGATCCGGCCCATTACAACGTAAAGAGCTCAGCGAGTAAGTGAACACCAGTCCGTTAAGCGCTCGTGGTCGTCGCCTTGGACGAGTAGAGACGCTCGGACGACCTGTTAGGCCCAACGACAAAGGGGCCCAGATGACTGACTAAAGCCCACGAACAACGCTCTTAGTAGGGCGAACTAGAGAGTCCTATAAAAGGGGAGAGGAGGAGGACGAGGAAGGCATCCTGACTTTGAGATACTCACTAAGCGGCTAGATCTAGGGTTTATACTACTCTCTATCCGCTATTTTGTACTGTTTCCCGGCTAGCTCTCCGAGTACCGGCTAGTTCTTCTCCTTACTCTCTTCTTGTAACTCGGTTCTGATACGTTCACTTGAAAACGTCTTTGTTAGACCCACTGACGAGTTCTTCGTCTCCTTCACTAGTTTTGACCGAACTCGGTTGAAAGATTGCCTTATTAGCTCACCGGTTGGAGATTGGAGTTGAACGCCGGCGCCAGATCCTTTGTTCGTTGAGGAGCCGTCCACGTGCAGGATCCAATTGCGAGAAGAGACGGCGAGATCCTGCTCGAGGTCGGGTGTGAGCTCTATTAGAAAATCAGCGAGGACCTGGGATTTGGCTGCTGTTCGGTTCTTGTAGACGATATCGTGCTCGCTAAGCTCCATCGCCCATTTTGTTAGTCGCCGAGAGTGGTTGGCGTTTTGCATGATTGTTCGGAGGGGCTGATTGGAGAGAACTTCGACCGTGTGAGACTGAAAGTACGGACGGAGTTTTCTCGCCGAGTGTACCACCGCAAGCGCCATTTTCTCGAGAGTGGGATAGCGTGTTTCGGCTTCGGTCATACGCTTGCTCGTATAGAAAATAGGTTTTTGCTCCCCCGATCTTCGCGGATGAGTACGCTGCTGATGGCGATAGACGTGACTGCAATATAGAGGGTGAGAATGTCACCTGCTTCTGGTTTCGAGAGGACTGGAGGGGTAGTCAGGTATTGCTTAAGCTGGCCAAAGGCTTCCTCGCATTTGTCGTCCCAAATAAAGCGTTTATTTCCTCGCAACAGTTCGAAGAATGGGAGACACTTGTCGGTAGATCGTGAAATGAACCTGTTAAGCGCTGCTATTCGGCCAGTGAGGCGTTGCACTTCGCGGCTGTTCTTGGGGCTGGGGAGGTCAAGGATCGCCGATATCTGTTTGGGATTGGCTTCGATACCTCTCTGAGTGACGATGTACCCGAGGAATTCGCCGGACGTGACGCCGAACGTGCACTTAGCTGGGTTAAGTTTCATCCCGTACTCGTTGAGCGTTGCGAAGCAATCCCGTAGGTGCGTGAGATGATCTTCAGCGCGGAGCGACTTCACCAGCATATCGTCAATGTAGACTTCCATCGTGGAGCCCAGTTTGTCGGCGAACATGCGGTTGACAAGGCGTTGATAGGTGGCTCCCGCATTTTTAAGGCCGAATGGCATTACCTTGTAGCAGTAGGTTCCTCTGTCTGTTATGAACGCCGTCTTCTCGCGGTCGTCAGGGTGCATCATTATTTGGTTGTATCCAGAGAATGCGTCCATAAACGTCAATAGGGCGTTTCCAGCGGTTGACTCGACTAAACGGTCAATGTGTGGGAGAGGGAAACTGTCCTTTGGGCAAGCTTTGTTCAGATCCGTGAAATCGACGCAGACTCGCCATTTTCCGTTCTTCTTTTTTACGACGACAGGGTTAGCGAGCCAGTCAGGGTATTTGACTTCCATGATAGAGTCAGCGGTGAGTAGACGGTCCACCTCGTCGTTTACTGCCTTTGATCGCTCCGGCCCAAGCTTTCTGCGCTTCTGGCGGATAGGCTTGAAGGTGGGATCGACGTTTAGCTCATGCGAGGTAATCGCTGGGTCGATCCCTTTCATGTCGGATGTAGTCCAGGCGAAGGTGGAGACGTTCTGACGGAGGAACTCGGAGAGTTGCTGCTGCATTTCGTCCGACAAGAAAGCTCCAATGCGGATCACCTTGCTAGGATCAGCATCGTCGAGAGGTACGTCGAGGACCTCCTCTTGTTGGGGAAGTGCCTTCTGCGAGGGGTTTGAGATGGTGTTGACATGCGATGTTTCTCGCTGGAGCTTTATGGTTGCGATTAACAGGTCTCTGGCGGCTTGCTGGTCGCCCCGTAGCGTTCGGATCTTGCCGTCTATCCCTGGAAACTTAATGCATTGGTGGTAAGTCGACGGGATTGCCTGCATCGAATGTAGCCAAGGGGTGCCCAGGATCGCGTTGTAAGGGGCTTTCGAATCGACGACCGAGAACTTAACGGTCCGTGTCATGCCACACGCGTATACGGGAAGGCGGATGGTTCCGATCAAGACTTCGGACGAGCCATTGAAACCTGTAAGAGAGCGGGACGACGGTTTCATACTTCCCGTGTCGACGCCCATCTTGTCGAGTGTATCTCGAAAGATCAGATCGACGGAACTGCCAGTGTCGATCAGGATTTTGGTGACTTGGCAGTCGCCGATTCCGAGTTCAACAAGGAGAGGGTCGTTGTGTGGCATGTGGATGCCAAGGGCGTCGTCAGGCGAGAAGGTGATTTGATGATCGTTCTCGGGTTTCGTCGGCCACTTGCGCGAGGATGTTGCCCGACGACGGTAATCTTTAATGGACCTGACAGAATCACCGCAGGGCGGAGAGCCACCCATAATAACGTTGATAACGGTGCTTTGTTCCTGATTGGGATGCTGGGTTCTAGAGGCTTCAAGCTTTTGTCGAAGGTCAGAGTATAAAGGACGATCGAGCTGACTTCGCAAATCCGGTTTCCTGGAATTGAGCTTTTCTCGCAGATCCACGGGACGGGGTTTCATGGGACTCGGGTTATTCAATCGGCGAGTCTTAGAAGAGTTGATCTTTTCGCGGAGATCGGGGGCCTGACTGACTGCGTCTGCTGCTGGTTTTTCCTTTCGCTTGAGGAGGTTCCGTAGATCGCTAGGTGGCGGGCGGCTTAGCTGGTCGCGCAGGTCGGGAGGAGAAAGTTGTTCAGGTTCGTCGACTAAAGGTTCTAGCTGCGTCAGGACAACGTTAATGCGTCTTCTCGCTCTCGGGAGTTCGCGATCGTTGGGGTCCTTGGTAGACCTTGCGAAAACAGTTTCGACGCGCCGCCGATTCCTCGGCGATTCGTCGTCGCTCGATGAGGTCCCCTTTTCTGGTGACGCTGGAGTTGCTTCGTCGGGTGTCGTCCGCCCCTCTTGTTGGGGAGCTTTGCCTTGCGACTTGTTGGTTTTCCTATCCTTGTTTTTGCTCCAGCTCGCGGGTCCCCGGGCTCTGGGTTTCGGAGGTTCGATTTCGAGTTTGCCGCTCTCGACAGAGGAGAGGAACTGCTCGAAAAGCGTCTTACATTCTCTGGTGTTATGCGATTTGGCGTTGTGGTAGTCGCACCATTTCTCGGCTCCGGGGGGCCGAGAACTTACTGCTGCAGAGGAATCCGGGGGTTTGCTGTCGGTTTCGCGATTATAAACGTTCCAGCCTTTCTCCCGCACGACAGTCGTTGACGCTGGAGAACTCTCTTCGTCGACTGCATAGACGAAATTCTTCTTTTGGGCTGCTTTGTCGCCCGACGAGTGCTGTCGCGGTTCATGTCGACTATCCGCGTTCTTTACTCCGGCTTTGTCGGCTGTTGCAGCTTTAGACGCGTTGAGCTTAGCGATGAGGGCCTTTGTGTCCTCTTCCATGCGGATAAAGTTGTGGGAACGTCCGATGGCGTCGGAAAGAGACGTCGTAGGATTCCTGTAGAGGTCATCACGGAAGACTGAGTGGACATACAACGTGTTCTTAAGTGCTGCAACCGCGACGCTGTCGGGTAATACGACCTTCGAGACTATGGCCTTGAACTTCTCCATGAAGCTGCGCAAGCTTTGATCTTTCCCTTGAGCAAGGTTGAAAAGATCAGATACTGTCGCGTCTTCCTGAGTGAACATGATGTAATTCTTGAGGAAGGCGGACGACAGGTCGTGGAAGTCTTTAATAGAGTTCTCAGCGAGGCCCGTGAACCATGTAAGAGCTGATCCTTTCAAGCTTTCGACGAAGAGTTTACAGTAGCCGGCGTCGCGTTCTTCGTCGGAGAAGTTTGCACGGCGTACTGCAATGTTGAAAGACGTGATGTGGGTCGTCGGGTCGGTAAGGCCTTCGTACATCGGCAGCCGGAGCTTCTCGATGTGTCGTAGTCTGACGCTGGTTATCGCTGGAGAAAACGGTGTTCGGAGGGTGTTCGCCAGAACGCGCTCTATCTGTGGTGCAGAGGTGGTAACGCAGTGGATCTTGGAGTTGATGTCCAGAAGCGACTGTTTGAGTGCCGCGACTTCGCGAACCATTTGCAGATCTGGGTTTGCAGGAGTGAACGGGGCAGCATCTGGGTTGAGAGTACTGGGAGGAGCGCCTTGGTTCGCCGGGCCGGCGGTTGTGTCGCTAGCGAACAGTTGTCTGCGAATGGTATCGGTGGCTGCGTCTGGAGCGCCGGCGAGAGGAGCGAGTAGTGCGGCGATTGCGGCGATTTGCTCGGTAGCTGCTTTCTGGGCGGCGTCTTGCCGGGCAAAACGTTCCATAATGGTATCAACAAAAGCGGGGGCTATCGGGATAGCCGTGACTGGGGTCGGACCCGGCGCGTCGTGTTCGTCGCCGGAAGTGGAACCGTCGAGGTTCTGACTCATCTTTGCTAACGTTACTTTGCTAGCCCCACGGTGGGCGCCAACTGTTAGAACCGAGTTCGGTCAAAACTAGTGAAGGAGACGAAGAACTCGTCAGTGGGTCTAACAAAGACGTTTTCAAGTGAACGTATCAGAACCGAGTTACAAGAAGAGAGTAAGGAGAAGAACTAGCCGGTACTCGGAGAGCTAGCCGGGAAACAGTACAAAATAGCGGATAGAGAGTAGTATAAACCCTAGATCTAGCCGCTTAGTGAGTATCTCAAAGTCAGGATGCCTTCCTCGTCCTCCTCCTCTCCCCTTTTATAGGACTCTCTAGTTCGCCCTACTAAGAGCGTTGTTCGTGGGCTTTAGTCAGTCATCTGGGCCCCTTTGTCGTTGGGCCTAACAGGTCGTCCGAGCGTCTCTACTCGTCCAAGGCGACGACCACGAGCGCTTAACGGACTGGTGTTCACTTACTCGCTGAGCTCTTTACGTTGTAATGGGCCGGATCCTGCTATTTGGTGGGCCTTGTAGGAAGGTGCAAACCGTCCCCCTACACACTCGGCGTTACTTTGAGCCGGTTTACAAATGCTTAGTTGAGGTCCCAAGAACTTGACAGCCACAACACAGTCCTCGTCCTCTGGAGAAGATGAGGACATTGCCACGTTGGTGACCATTTGGGTTTGGCATAGAGGCAGAGTTTCATGAGGAGGTAACGAAATGACATTTAGACGCTTCCCCGGTGGAGGCGGGTGTTCCCGGATACGCACAATGCCGTCCACCAAAGCCGTTATCCATCCATTGGATGATCCTATCAGATTCGTTACCTCCATAAAATTACTAGGCCTCTCGTACTCAAGAGGTTTCATGTCACCATCCCACGTCCTGTAAACCACTCTTATGAGATGTGGTCTACAAGGATCAGCGCAGAAGATGGAATAAGGAAGGGTTTGCGATTGCAGCCATGAAGCAGATGAGGAACCATCAGAGTGATGAGGAGAGCATCTTACCAACACTGGTTTCCGCAAGCATAGCTTCGGGGGCTGGTTGAGAATCAGAGACATGTATAGTTTTAGTAAAGAAAGGAAATCCTAATGGCTTATTTGGTGATGTTCATTGCTCACATTAATACAGATGAAGGGACTTGCTCACCAAGTTTTCCATCTCCATAAAAATTAACCCTAATTTTCTCATTAACTGCACTTTTCCATATACTGTATATTCTCTGATTTCGACGGGCAGACTTTTAAACATTTATTTATACAAAATTTTGAAAATCAGGAAGATGATGAAGCCGTTTAACATATCAGCCATGGCTTCACCCAGTTCTTGATAGCTCTCTTCCCCTCAAAAACCCTATTCAGGTTTGATATTGTCATAAACATTTTAAATATATAATTTACATTTTAATATTAAAAAATACGGATCAAAATCGATTTTGATCAGCATTTTTTAAGAGCATATATTTTTCTTTTGAAAATTTCATATGAATGAGTCAATATTTATATTTATAACTTCATGTTTTATATATGTTATTAGGTGTTTTCCTGTAAAATGTGCAATAAAAAAATTTAAAATTTAAATTATACTCCCTCTGTTCCACATTATGTGATGTTTTAGATTATTACACATAGATTAAGAAAACACATATTTTTATGTAGTTTGTCTTGGTAACATAAAAATATATTAAATAAAACTAGTTTAACCAATAATAAAAAAGTACAGTATTTTATAATTGGTCATAAAATTCAAATCATATTAAATTCTATCTAGATTAGTGAGAACATCACTTAAAATAGGACAAAATGAAAATCCTAACACACCACTTAAAATGGGACAGAGGGAGTATTAAAAAAAAATTAATTATTGTTTTAAAGTTATTATTTTATTACCAATATTTTAATATAAATTGTGATTTAATTGAACATAAAATTAAGATAAATAAATAATTTTGTTTGTTTTAAATTTTATTTAAGAATACATATATATAATCTTAGATATATTTTTATCTATTTCTTTTGGATAAAATATTTTAAATAAACTTATACATAATTAATTAAAAACTGATATAAAATTTGTATAATTATCAAAATGTACAACTAAGCAATATTTCTAAAATTTGTTAATATGTAAAAGAAGCCAATAATATTACGATTAAAAATTTATAACTTTTAGAAAAACTAAAAAAATTGAAAATACATTAGCAATAAAAACTATATAATTATAAAAATATAAAAATTATTTTGAAATTGTTAAATATTATTATATTTTAATTATTGTATTAGTTAATGTCATATTTGAATATATTTACATTAATAATGATATATAATTTACTACCATATTCTAAAAAGTTTACCAAAAATATAAATAAGTGTTAAATATATTTGTCCATGTTACAATTAAATATAAACTATGTCATTATTTTTTGTATGCTATGTCACATTTATTTAGTGAAAGTAATTGTAAAAGGACATGTGCCTAAAACCACTTCGCAAATAATGTCTAGGGTATTAAACTTTTATTCAAAATATGGGAAATCATGTGGAGTTCAACGTTTTAGGGAATTTTTTATTATTTTTTTCAAATGGTGACAATAGTTCACTCTTTGAATTCAAATATAAATCATATAGAACTATAATTTATGAATAAAAATTAGAGTTTAATATTTTTATCACAAATATATTACAAAATATATGCCAACTAATTTAAAATTTACTGGACATCATATAGATTACGGCTGGGAAAATTAACCGTACCCGAAAATCCGAACCGAATCCGATCCGATAAAAAACGAATCAGAACCGATCCGAACCCGACATAAATACCAAATGGATTTTGTTTTATGATATTTTGGGTTATGGATAATATCTGAACCGAACTCAAATTTAAATAGATATCCGATAGAACCCGAAACATTCAAAACCCCAAAAAAATCTTGTACCAAACATGATTTTAATTTCTGATATGTATCCAAAATACACTTAGATATATGAAACATCTAAATTATTATCTATTACATAAATATTGGTGGTTTTATAACATGGAAGTTTATGGTTGAAGTTTGAAGTTTTTATATTTTGGTTTTGTGTTCATTGAACAATGCTTCTCATTTTATGAGAAATTGGTTTTCGTTTTATGCTTTCATTTATTTGATTTTATTTCTATCGATAGATATGTTTACTTTTTCGTTTGATTTTGAATGATCAAGGTTGATGTTTCTTTTTTTAGAAGTTTTATTTAAGTTTTGGTTTTTGATTTCATTAAATAATATGTTTTTCATTTGATTTTGGTTTTGGCTTTAGCTTTCTTTGAATTCTCTCATTTGTTTTGTTTTATTTATATCAATAAAGATGTTTGGCTTTCGTTTTAAATTTGTGTCATTTTATAATTGTTTTCTTTGGTTAGTGACAAAATTGATGCTTTTACTTACTTACTTGTATTGCAAGTTACGATTTATTTAGATTTAATTTGTATTGGTTACATTTAGTATAAACTATATACTCAAGAACCGAAAGTCCGTTTGAAACCTAAACCCGATAGTATTTCGGGTTATAACAATACCAAAATAATTTACCAACCCCGACCCCAACCGAAGAGCACCCGAACCGATCCCGAACCGAAGTTTTAAATTATCCGAATGGGACTGATTTTCGGTAACCTTGGAAACCCGAACCCGATTAAAATAGAACCGACACCCGAATGGTACCCCAGTTGCCCAGCCCTATAGATTTCAAAGTGCAGATATTTTTTTTTTTTAATTCTATAAAAATTAGTTAATAGATTAAGGATTTTGTATGAGATAACCTACTACATCTATATTATTAAAAATGAGTTATCTTTGGGATTTGTTTGTAAACATAGATAACAACATAAAAATAAATATAATGTTGTTTGGAAACATGGATAACAATATATTAAGAACAGAACTAATGTACGAATGATTAAGAAAAAATAGAAGTTCATTAAATTATGAGAAACTATCTATCTCGGCCAATTTTAAAATATATGGAAATTGTCCAATCTAATTACCTAAAAACCTATTTTGTATAAAATATTCATAAAAATTAAATTTTATATACATATTTCAAATCAAAATAATAATTTAAATTTTGATTTATATCAAAAATTAATTCAAAATATACATATATTCAATAATTATTTTTTCCTAAAATATTTTTCAATAGCTGTTATAAAAAAATATTTTCAATATATATACATGAGAAAAATACAATACAAAGCTCAATTTCAAACACCAACTTAAATATGGTTTTTATATTTCACATTAAGTGTTAAATATATAATATATCAAAAAGACTTCTAAACTTTTTAAAATGTGGTTTTAATATTTAAAAATTATTGTTGATTAACAAAATAAATTCAAAATATTCTTAGGAATGTTACTATATAGTTTAGAAAGTTCCGAATATATTGTTGTAATCAAATCATATAAATCTGCTACGACAATAATACACAATAATGATAGAATTAGGTTACACGAAATCATAACTATTTTATTGGAAAAAATATAGTTTCAAATATGAGTAGGTTTAGGATCCTTCTGGAACGACTTCCTATCTTTCGAAATCCTTCTTTTTCCATGTTCCTTCAGACCACTTTATCTTTGCCAACAATGAACGATTGCACGAATATCTCGAAGGAGTTCGACAAAGATACCAACAGAGTTACTGCAGCGTCTTCATCCTCCACTTTGACATCGATGTTACACAGCTTCAATAATATCAAATTAAACTTGTCATGATGGTCGCAAAGCTCAATACCTTCTTGCATATGCAGGGGGGAGGGGCAGTGCTCCAGAAGTAGCTTGTTTGTTAGAGATTTTGTTATGTAAAAACTCTCTGAATTCTGCCACAAACTAGCAGCGGTTTTCTTATCTGACACTTTGATGATTATCTCGTCTCGTCTGCTATACACAACATAATTGTAGAGAATTCAATCACTTTCAGTCTCCAAAACAGTAGCACTAGATTTCTTCCCTGACAGCAGCATTATATATTTTTCTTTGAATCCATCATGTTTATAAAATGATTATGAAAATTAATTTTGCCAACAAAACACAAACTCATAATTATTAGATAGTAAAATTTACTAACTTTCTAACTTATAAAACCTTTAATAACATAACATGTATATGTGTGTTAGACATATGTGAATATTGGACTGCTAATACAAAATCAAAATAATATAATGGTAATGTTATTTTACACATGTTATTCGTTTCTTTTTTACTTAGAATTTTTTGAGAGCAAAGATAAAGTGTTCAGAGTATAACTTTACAGCAGTTGAAAAACTGCATCTTCTCTCTAAAATTAGATTACTCCGATCTCTATTTTCCGGCTCACGACAATGGGTTTGCAAAGATACGTCATCAGTCAGGATTTTTTTCTTATCTCTATCTCCTTTTTTGTCGATGAGATGAAACCTCAACCGGTGTCTTCCAGTGAAACTCCGCCCTTTTTGGCTTTCTTCCGGCGTCATACTTTCCTTTATGTGATTCGATTTTAAATCCGACGTTGCATCTATTCTTTGAAGGTGAAAGGATGGCTCAGGGTTCCGCATCGCTCTGTCTTTTTGTGTCGACAGTGGTATCACCCAGACTTATCTGCTTGGTTGGTGGCTCTGATGTTCCGGTTTGCTCTTAGTGTTAGCCGATTGATGTTTCACGATTTGGAGAATGGAGGACGATGGCAAAGAGGAGGTGAAGAGTGGTATACTCTCCTCTAATTATGATCGTTGTGGAGATCTTTGAACGGGTTCCTGGTTTTGGCGTTGATCTGGTGGAATGCCGAATAGGTCTCCGGGGTTGAATCACTTGTTTGTCAAGATGTGGCGGCCTTGTGACGCGTGTTCCTCGTTGGTGAGAGCTTCAACACGTGTCATGTCCATGCTAATCTCTCGACGTGTGGTATCGAGGCGTCTTTTATGGTATCTAGCTTGATGGGCTTAAGGCCGAAATGGTCTCTCTCTCTCTCTCTCTCTCTCTCTCTCTCTCTCTCTCTCTCTCTCTCTCTCTCTCTCTCTCTCTCTCTCTCTCTCTCTCTCTCTCTCTCTCTCTCTCTCTCTCTCTCTCTCTCTCTCTCTCTCTCTCTCTCTCTCTCTCTCTCTCTCTCTCTCTCTCTCTCTCTCTCTCTCTCTCTCTCTCTCTCTCTCTCTCTCTCTCTCTCTCTCACACACACACATAAAGCATATTTGGAAATAACATGATGAAAACTCTCAAATATGTTTTATGCTATCTGATTTTATATTTTTCTCAGTCACCCCGAATTTTATTTCTCATGCAAGTGACTAACGATATACGCTGCCCCAATTGCTTTTTCGTGCCACGTACTTGAATTACATTCGGTCAACCGCCACAGTGTCGGGGTTTCTTTATAATGCCAAAACTTCTCTCAAATATTTCCTAGCAGATTTTAATCACTTCTATAAATATTCTTTTTCGTTGATTAGGGCTTGATTGGCAGAGCATTAGCATTAGCATTATGCTCATTATTATCCAATCAACATTGATCATAAAAGCATTTAGAAAAGCATTTACAAGATGCTAATGCTCTCCAAATGCTCTTTGCTCAATGCTCTCATATGAAGCTTTTGAAAGAGCATTTGCATTTTGAATTTATATATATTCAAAAATAATTATATGTAAATAAATTATGTGTGGTTAATAATATAAAAAATATGCTTATAATCAAAAATAAATTTATATTTAAAAAAGCTAAAATTTGTGATTAATTATTTTATTTTTTTTAAAATAACAATATTTCACATTTAAAATACAATAAAATTTATATAATTACACATATCATTCATTATATTTAATAAAATGCATAAAATAATATATATTTATATATTATAAATAAACACATTTATATTTATAAATCAATAAATTATATGTCATAGATTATTTTTATGATAATATTATATATGGATCATTTATTTCTCAACCAATAAATAAATAATGATAATTTTATATAAATTACTTTTTAAAATTTATTTATTTTATTTAATAATATCAAAATTATTTTTTCCAAAAATAAATTTTATTTTTAAATAGTTTTTTTATTTTTTAAATAACACTATTTCACATTTAAAAATTAATTTAATTTATAAAATTAAATAAGATTCATTATTTTTAATAATAAATATATTATTAATATATATTATAAATTAATATATATTATTTAAAAATAAATATATTATATACTAACTTTTATGATAAAATTGTATAATGCTATTGCTCTACCAATCACTTTATTAAAATTTTAGTGAGAGCATACAGCTTCTGCAGCATACTGCTTCTACAGCATTCTGCTACTACTTCTTCATCTGCTGTACCAATCGAGGTCTTATTAATATCCAGCTTTCAACAAAAACAAACATTATGTTATTTAAAAAAATATGTTATTTGCATGTTTCTCATGCAAAGATGAATAGATTTCAGAGAGAATAATAATACAGATTGATCAGTTCGATACCAACTCAATGGCAAGTAGCACGTTTTCTAAAGATTTGTTCACATTTTTCAGTATCCTAATTTCATTACTTCACTAGTGTTTGAGTACTATTTTTACCCAGTACTTCATAAATTTAACAGTATTGAACTAAAAAAACTAGTATTTGTTAAAATTCACTTAGCTTTCAAAATATGTTTTATGCTATCTGATTTTATATTTTTTTCAGTCACCCCAAATTTGGTTTCTCATGCGAGTGACTATCGATATACGCTGCCCCAATTGCTTTTTCGTGCCATGTACTTGAATTACATTCGGTCAACCGCCACAGTGTCGGGGTTTCTTTATAATGCCAAAACTTCTCTCAAACAGAGCCGTGCATACCCTTGTGCAAGAAAGGCAAGAGCCTCAGGCCCCACATTTAAGCATTGAAATTTAGGGCCCCATTTTTCAAAAGAAAAAACTTCGAGTAGCTCATGTTTTTTGAGGTCTTTGTTAGAACTATGTATATTTTTTATGCATGAGTTCCATTAAAAAAAAATTTCTTTTTCTCACAGCAAAAAAGTTCATTAGTTATTCAGTTTTATCAGTTTCATATTAATTATTTGTTTTCAAATTATATTTTTATTTTCAAACTCGCCTTGAGCCCACGAAAACGTAGGCACGGCACTGTTCCTAGCAGATTTTAATCACTTCTATAAATATTCTTTTTTTGTTGATTATTAATATTCAGCTTTCAACAAAAACAAACATTATGTCATTTAAAAAATATGTTATTTGCATGTTTCTCATGCAAAGATGAATAGATTTTAGAGAGAATAATAATACAGATTGATCAGTTGGATACCAACTCAATGACAAGTAGCACGTTTTCTAAAGATTGTTATCACATTTTTCAGTATCCGAATTTCATTACTTCACTACTGTTCGAGTACTACTTTTACCTAGTACTTCATAAATTTAATGGTATTGAACTAAAAAAAAAATCTAATTTTGTTAAAATTTACACTGTTAAACAATAATCCATGTTCGATATTGCATAACTACGAGTTAGTGTTTTTATATAATTTATTTCATTTAAAACCAGAAGAAAGTTACTTTACAATGTCAGAGGTGAGGTAATATTTGTTGTCTAACAAGCTTAGTAATGTTCGTACGTGAGACATAAACGTGCATGAACATAATAGAGTACGATGAATCAATGTTGGTTACATGAATGAGTGTAACAATTTTTTAATAATATAATTTACAATGTGCATTGCTTACTTAAATTAGGAAGAGACTCGATGGTTGAGTTGCAAAGCTTGCTTTATTCAAAAATTTAAAATATTTAAAAGATCGATTAGTGACCCTGATCTACGATACATATCATTGTTTTTTAAAGTCAAACAAGTTCTCTTATTATTTTTAAATGTGTGAATAATATATATGAAGTAAAATATGTCACTTTTAATTACTTTTTCAAAATCGATGACCATTAAGTAGACATGGACATTCATTCATCTTTGGTTTGGTTCCGGTTTGATTGTTTGATTCTTTTTGCTCAGATCTTGTTCCTATTTTGGTTATTTTGGATTTAGAGATATGAGAACTGGTTGGAGTTATAAAATTTGATTCGAAATCGGTTTTGTTTAGATTTGGTTCAGTTTTAGTGCATTTTGATTCTTTTTTTGTTTTCACTTTGGTTCTAAACATATCGGGCAATACTATTTTTTTTTGGATTTAGTCCGATTCTGGTTTAGATCAGTTTGGTTTGAGGTTTATAGGTAGTTTCAAGTAATTTTGGATAATTGCAGATATTCAAATTAAGCAATTTCGAATATTCAGATAACGTATCGGATAATTTGGATAATTTCATATAATGCGTTTAAACATTATTAAAGTAATTCAGTTTTTTTTTGGTAATTCAGTTATATTCTATAATATTAGATATTCACAAACATAAATATTTGGTCTACACATTATAATTTTGGATATTTAGTTATTTTAAACTAAATATAACAAAACAATTAAGCAAATAATTGGTACTTACTCGGTTTCGGTTCAGTTCTATCTCAGTTTTGATTTTAAATTTAATTAAATAAGATCCGTTTGAGTATTTGTGATTTTTAGTCTGGTTTCAATTTGTTTCAGATTAATTTTAGTTCAGTTTAATTTTAGTTCAGCTTATTGATAAAATTTTGCAATCCTAAAATTAAGATACTCTGGGCTCATATGAAGAGTCATACAATTGTTGTAGATTGTTAGTGGGAACTTGTAAAATTTACTATATTTTTAAAGTTTAGAAACATTTCTCTAGTTTATAAAGGAGTGAAATCATGTCCAAGTTCAAATGGTGCATGAGGGAAGAGACCAAGCCACCCACATGCATGCGCCGCGTCACCGCCGTATGTCCGATTCGTGATTCTTGCGAAAGGCCTCAGCCCAATAATTATCTTTTGGGTCAAATTTTGGTTACTATTTTTTTATGAGAAAATCGGCTCCTATGCATCCACGCGCTATTAATATTAGAAGATTACCCATGAATGGATTGAACACATTTTGATTCCAGTTTTACCTCTACTGCAGTCTGTGCAACCTTTGTTACAGCTCTGTGCATGTGTCAGTCTATTCACACTCTCTCCTCTCTTTTTTAAATATTACTTTTACGTTTTCTTAGTCTCCTCTCTTCTGATCCTTTTGTTTTTCTCGATCAGTTTTTCCTTTCATTTTTTTTGTTTTTCATCTTTCCTCTTTATGTCTATTATTATTAGTCTCATTTAAATTTTATTCTTTTATCTTCTTCGGTATGATCCTTTTAGATTCGTGTGTACAAATTAGAAATTAAATGTATAAATCACACAAACTCACGACTATTCTTGTACGACTGGTAAAATTTTCACTTTGATTGTCTAAATGAAATACGTTTTTTCAGTTTATAGTTGATGATATTTTAATGTTAACAAATTTTTGTATCATGTTAACAAATTTGTTAACTTACTAACATACTTTGTAACATGTTAACAAATTTTGTATCTTGTTACAAATTGGGTTAACTCGCTAACAAATTTTGTTAACTCGCTAATATATTTTGTATCTTGTTACAAATGTTCGGTGATTTCCTCTTGATCATTTTCATCGGTTGGATTGTTTGTTTTTTTGCTTCTGTTGTCGGTTCTGTTCTTTCGATTATTCGGTATAGCAACCATAATTTTTTTCTCAGATAATTTTATTTGTGTGTTCACATCTGGTTCTAAATAATTTTGTTTTGATCTTTATCATTGTTTGTGTTCTCAAAATAACATTAATGTTAGCATGTTAAAACATATATATAAAAGTAAATATATTTTATATAGGATACTATTATTGTTGACATGCTAACTTGTTTTATAACATGGTAATTTTTTAATTTTGCTCGTTAACTTTAATATTAGCTGGTTAATTATATGTTTTATCCATTAAATAATTTATTAAATTGATAAATAATACTAAATTATATAGTTTATTATTAAGTTAATGATTTGTTTAAATCTCTATAAATAAATATAACTTGATAACAAAATTCGTAGCGTGTACAAAATAGTATTTCATGTTAACAAAATTTGTAACATGTAAAAAATGTTTAGTAGCTAAAAAAAATGTAAAGTGTTTGATGGCAATTCATCAATGAGTTCTCTTGTTGTTAATTATATAAACAGAAAAATATTTACCAGGTTTTCGTTCTGTATAATTTCATTACCACAAGCTTATTCTCTTCATTGAATTTTCGTTTTTTCTGTTGTTGTTTTTCTTTGAGATCTTAATAAAAAAGTTATTAAAATTTCATCAAGTTTTTTTGAATCTAATTCGAAATGATTGAAAACCAATCTTTAAAACTGAGTTTTGTTTTCTTATCTATAATCTTGATTGATAAATGAAAGAGAAGAAAAAAACAAGTTGAAACCAAATGTGGAATAGGAAAAAAATATGTAAGAAAAAAGAAATCGAGTCTGGAAAACAGATAGGAAAAGGAAAGAGGATGTCAGAAAGAAAGAAACAGCAGGTTGAAGAGAAAGAGAAGGAGGGGCAATTTCGTCATCCAGATGCTCAAATGATATGATTCAGTTGCCTTCTGTCACATCATGAGTAGATCCCTTATTTGGGTCTCAGATATGGGTATACGCCCAATTGCCCCTTTTTTTATCAGAACCAAGAAAAACTTTAAGACGGATATTCTCTCTTGCCAAAGAAATATTGATTGGTTTCTTCTTAGAATTTCTTTCAGAAGACAAAACTGTTAAAATAATATTCTGTCTCACCAAACAAATTTGAATGAGTCGAAGGAACAATACTTATTGGTGGTGGTGAACAGTCAAATTCACCTTATCTCTTATAACCAATCAAAAGACTATATCTATACTATTAAAGCAGATGACTGTTTATGAATCTGCCCTTGAAATTTCTAAGTAATTATAAAAATTGCCTATACCTTTTTCCAGCATCATTTGCCATCAATGAAAAGTCATTATTTTGCAATTAAATTAAATGATATTTAATTAAATTCAATTCTTAGCCTTTTTGAAAAATTTATTTCCTAAATGTTTGCACCATATCTTTCCAAAAAATCTTTCATATTATTAATTATTTAAAAGCATTTATTAAATGAAACCTCAAAATAAATCAAGTTGAAATAACAAATGATTAAATCAACAAAATCATAATACGGGTCTAAATTATCTCAACTCCTTAAAAAATAATTTCATTTAAAATAAAAACTAAATCACATAAATTTAATTTAATAAAATTATAGAAAATGTTTTGAAACACACAAATGAATTTTTCAATACAAGAGTGTTGAAGATATAAAATATTTTGTTTAAATTAGAAAATCAGTGTAAAATAAGTTTAACTTCAGTTTAAATAAATAAAATCATATTACGGGTTAGAATTATTTAGAATCTTCTAAAATTTAGTCATATTGAAAATAACAAAAACAAGTCATATAAGTAAATTTAAGATAAATTTCATAAAACGTTAAAATATATAATTTATCAAAAATCATAAATGATTAAATTATAATACGGGTCTGAATTATCTCAACTCATTAAAAATAGTTTCATTTAAAATAAAAACTAAATCACGTAAACTAAATTTAATAAAATTATAGAAAATGAAACGCACAAATGAAATTTTCAATACAAGAGTTTTGAAGATATAAAATATTTTATTTAAATTAAAAAAAATCAGTGTAAAATAAGTTTAACTTCGGCTTAAATAAATAAAATCATAGTACAGGTTAGAATTATTTAGAGTCTTCTAAAATTTAGTCATATTGAAAATAATAAAAATAAGTCATATAAATAAAATTAAGATAAATTTCATAAAAAGTTAAAATATATAATTTATCAAAAATCATAATTTTTATTACGTAAAATAATTTTCCAACAAAAAATATACTCGCCCTTTTTAAGGGCGGGTCAAAATCTAGTAAGATTAATTAAAGAGAAATTCTTAGATTCACCCTTAGGATAAATCTTTAGGTTCACCTAACCAATGAAAAATCTTGCCAACGCATACTCAGTGTTTGGAATTAAAAAAAAGTGGAAATATAATTATCTAGAGGAAAAAAAGGTAAACGTTATAAAGCCGTCGAACTCACGGACTCAATGCCTCTTCTTTTTCATTTATCCGGTACATAAAAGAAAGGGAAAATTGGATTTAAGATACACATTCATCTTAGATTTTTTACTCTAGGATTTTAGGAACATTTTTGGGGGAAATAGGATTTTGATTTTTTATAAATACCATAGTACCCTTCATTTAGCAATTAAGTTAAATTATTATAATTTTTTATAATTTTCGTTTATGATTTACCAAATAAAAATAGTTAAAATCAAAATAATTCTTTTAACTTAAGTGAAAATAGTAAAAATTAAGAAATAGTAAAAAAAGACAAAAAGGGGAAAAGAGATTTTTCAAACCCTAATTTCAAGAAAGGGAATCTTGGGAGGAGGAGGAAAATGTGGGATATCAAGAAAATATTCTCCAAGATTTTTAAGCTAGATTTAGGAAACTTCTAAAACCGAAAATGAAAGTTTCCATTTTTTCGGATTTGCCTAGAATACGTAATATACCCAACCCAGCATATAGTACAACACGTGCAACACCTATTCTTCCTTAGGCGTCACATAAGATAAAAGGCATAAGAGCCTATGACACAACTTCTATTTTAGGTACATCATAGAGTTCAAGATATATATCATTATATATCTGTTGGTACACTGAAGACATGCTGCTATATTGTGACGTAACTAATTCTAACTCAGATATAGGATGAAGAAACATTAGTTTACTTTTATATACCCGAGATATATCTATGTATTAAACTTAGTTTCGGTTTTCTGTATTAAGCAGACTAACGGAATGTGTATTCTATTTTGGCTAGAAGAGAAAATAAAATATGATTCCCTATTTTAAAAAAAAAAAAATTAAACATATAAATTATCATACCTATGTTTCCAATACTTTTCATATTTTTTTTACATTTTAAAGTTATGTTTACTATTTTTCTCATCAACCAAGGGCAAAACAAGTAAAAAAATGACGAAAGTATGAAAAGTCATAAATTGACAATAGAAAATTCAAAGTGTCTCTCTTTTTCAATTCAAAAGTGTCTGTGTTTATGATTTTCTTCTCCAATTCTTTGCTTTCTAATTCACCTTGGACCAGCCAACGAAAACCAAAAACTTGACAGTACAATACAATCCTTTTCCTCGGGAAAAGATGGGGACACTTCTACATTGGTGGTTGTATAGATCACTTAAGATCACAACAATCAAGTCAAGTGAATCATGAATTCTAAATTTTAAATTTTAAACCCTAAATCTAAAGATTAATCCTAAACCCAAGGATTTAGAAGTTGGATTTAAGATTTAAAGTTTTCAGGAGGATTTTATTATAGTTAACGGCGAAGGTACAACATGAATCTGCTTTTTGCTGTAACTTATCAAATACATATTTTTCTTTTCTTTTCAATCGATGATGAAAAAGAAGGTAACGGGTTATTCTGTAGATAATTTTACTTTTTATTTTTTATTTTTTCTAAAATAAAGTATGAATTGGTAATTTACTATTGGTTAGATGAACCTAATAATTTCTCTTAATTAAAAATGATATTAAAATTTACAAAAGAACTGGAAAATGAATAATGTTGACATAAATGCCAACGATATGGTGTTTACACCGTTAGCAAAACGCTAAATTCTAAATTCTAACCCTAAACCCAATCGTCTAAACCATTAATTCAAAACTCTAAACCATAACACTAACTCCTGAACTCTAAACTCTAATGCACAACTCTAAACCATAATCCCTAAACCCTAAATATCAAATCTAAAACCCTAAACCTAAAAGATGTTGACGTTGGCATCGTTCTTTACGATGCGAATTCAAAAAATCAAACAATTCAGACAAGCATTAATTCCAGATTATATTTGTTCATTAAGGGGGGTGTATTCAACTGAGAGTTTTAGGTGATTTGTATTAAAATGACAAATCCACTGTTATTCAAACATAAATTTAAAAAGTTCATTTAAAATCCACTGTTATTGAACTTGACATTTCGTAAAGTACTCTGAAATCCACTGTTATTGAAAATATTTTAAGTTGTGGAGTTTTAAAGTTTTCAGATGATTTTAGGGTGTTTGGGTGGAGTTTCTTAGTTAAACAAAAATAGAATCCAAATCCCATGGTTTTAGGTGATATTCTAGAGTAGTTTAACAAAAATCATTCAAAGCTCTGCAACTTATTGAAATCATCTAAAACTCCATTAAAAATCAAATCACATCAAATGTTAAATTGAATACACCCCCCTAAATCCCTAAACCAACTGTCATTGTGAATAAGTATTTAGCTCAACAAGATTCATTTCAAAAAATTAGTCACATTGTTTTGTCTATCAACTATCCTAAGATCAAATTTGTAATTGATTACTCCAAAAACAAGCAATAATAACAATCATAATAAATAATTTAATTAGATCACCCCTAACCATTCAATCAATTAGCAATTCTTTGTAAACCCTAAAAAAATCTCTAAATCTAATAAGGTGTTTACTCATGTATGATCAATGAAAACATAAAAGACTTAATAAATTGCATAGATAAAATACTAAAAGAGTTCAAAAAAGACTATGAAACATTGAAGCCTAGTCGGGAGAACTGTTCGACCAAGTCCACTTTCAGAGATACGAGATAGAGTCTGATTCTAGAGCCTTCTTGCAGATCGCATAACTCTGAAAAAAACTTAAATCGGTATTTGCCTCGAGCAATTTGCGAGTAAACCATGAATCAGCGGATAGTATTTCTTGTATTAAAAGTATTTGAAAATATATATTAGTTATTTGAAATATATATATATACATATAAAGTACATTGTTTTATATTATTTCTTTTATTAAAAAATTGCGGATACACACCGTAATTAATCTTTTTTTTTTAAATCGGTCGATCTATACACCTGTTCCGCAGCAAGTTAAACACGCATAACCATTCTTCTAGAATAAAGAGTATGATTTCTTGCTCTATAATTCGTGGTCACAAGAGATAGTACGTTGCATTTATGAAACAAAATTTGCGGGCTGTCTAAGTCATTAATGTGTCTTCTAAATTTAAACACTGCTAGATTTAATGTAAGATAATAGTACTAATAGCTGAGAATCAATTGTGATGAGACTCCAAGGAGGATCTTTTGTCTGATACAAAAATTCATGGCCAATACATAGAAAAATAATAGTCAGGAGAAAATTATTGTAAGATGACTGTGCTATTAATCTTGTACTCTTGTGTTCATATATAACTTTCTTGTAATTTAAATATATACTAGATTTTGACCCGCGCTTTGAAAGCGCGGGATTTATTATTTTAAAATGATAAATATTTATTAATATAGGATTAAGTATATTTAATATTTATTATTTAATAATATAACTATAGTTTTTAATTGATGTTCTAATATTTTATTATCTAATACTATACTTATAGTTTTGTTGATTTTTATGTTTTAAAGATATCTATAGATGTTGAAAATGATTTAAAATGTTACAAATATATTCTCATATATAACTTTTTAATAACTAAATTTTTTTATAATGCTAAAATCATTAAAATTAAATTGAACTAACTATTATTTTGTGAATAATATTCATATAATTATCCTCTTTGTTTTAAAATTTATTATGCATCAAATACTACTAACGTGAATATTAGGAACAATATACAGTATAACCTCTTTAAATTAAGAGAAATTGTCACTAATACCACTTTCAAGGTACCACTTTTCATTTATACCTTAACCAACTTTACCATTAAAATTTTAATAGAAAAAATACAATTATACCCCTATCTAATTAAACCTAAAGCTATTATCTTTTTCTCCACGATTTCTTAAAATTTCAGATCCACCAAATTAAACGACATCTGATAATCAAATCCGACGAGATCCGGCGATTCTGACGAGTTTTCCGGCGAGCTTTGACGACGATGACGAGTTCTCCGGCGAAACCTGACGATGCTGATTAGTTCTCCAGCGAAACACGAATGAGACGAACCGACGAGTTATCCGGCGAGATTTGATGAACCTGCGAGTTTCCGGCAAGATTTGACAAGGTGACGAGTTTCCGGCGAGATTTGACAGAGCTGACGAGTTTCTGGCGAGATTTGGCGAACGTCGCGATATCTAGCGACTTTGACGAGATCTAGACGTGATCCAGAAAACAGAGGAAGAAGATGAGCGAAGGTTTCGAGATATTTTGAGAAGGAAGCATTAAAAAGGTGATTTTTGACATTCAAATTTATAAAACCTTATAATTATTTATCTATGAAGAACATAGTGTTTATGCATTAACCTTATAATTATTTTTCACAGTGAGATGATTTTATCTGTGTGTTGCTTATGAATTCTTAGTTTAGTATGTGTCTCTTGTTTATGTTTATCCAATGATGTTCTTTAATAAGCAAAGAAATGGTGGAAAGTTGGTTAATTTGGTGAATATCTTGTGGCTTTAAGAAAATGGAAGCCTTCATCTATATGTAACCATTAAGGTAACTACACGAAACTCTTTGTTAACATTTTCGTTTATAAGAGTTATCAGTTAGTTATATTACAAGATAGTATGTAGTACTCATGATTTGCTTATTGATGGAAGTATGCCATAGCAGTACTTATTACAACTTTTACATTTATAAGACCTTATGAATATAATTATGTCATTTGATAATTCGCTACTAGCTTTATGTTCATTTTAATTTTTCAGAAAAGAAATCAATTATCATCAATGAATGTGTCAAATATGATTCAGACCCGAGATGAAGTTTTAATCACTCAAGATTTGCCTATTGCTGGAAAAAGTTATCCCTTGAGGTATTTATTACAATTTTTATATTTATAAAGCCTTATAAAAGAAATCATAAAAGATATTATACACATTTTAGCCTTATGTTCTTATATTTTCAGAGGGAAACACAAATAGATTATGTCAAATATGGTTCAGTCATGAGATGAAATTTCATGTACTCATGATTCGCTTATTGTTGGAACTAGTAATGCATTTGAGGTACTTTTCAAAACTCTTACTAATAATTATAAGGTTGTATTCATTTTTTTAGAAATTAGACTTAATGGAGTATTACATTAATTTCATTACTTTTCGTAGTATTGGCTCCTATTTGAGTTATTGTTGGTTGTTACATACTTATTAAAAAATAAAGATTTTTGTTTTATAATGCTTTATAAAAGGAAATATATCCATGTTTAATTTTTGTAGAAAGGAACACAAAGATGCCTTGATACTGAATGGAACGAGATTCAGATAGTTGAAGAAGTATATAGTATACAACATACTCGTATAAGAGATAATCTTATTTCTCCTTCAAGTGGTCTTGTTAGCAATAAGGTATACATACTTAAACCAAAGTATTATAATCTGTTATAAATTCTTTTTTCTAATGTACATGTTTCATGTTTTTTTAGAGAGGATTGCATTCAGATTTCTAATGTACATGTTTCATGTTCCATCTCCCAAGTCTACTGATTGCTTGAAGAGCTCATCAACTTTGGTGCTCGCCAATCAGCCATGGCTCTATGATGATGCCTTCTACTCCTCTTGCTTGGTGGTTTGATTCAGCTGAAGTCACACTCAAAGAAGACTATAACGACTTCTTTCTGAATGTCTGTTTCTTAATGTCTCTAGAAGCATTCATCCTTCAGATGAAGTAGTAGTAACAAGAAACTATCTTTTAACAATGTTTCAGTTCTTAATGTACTTACAACGCTTTGTCATACACTCTATAACAGATTTCACGAAATAAAAAGTTGTAACACTTTAAAATACCACTAACCTGATTCTTCTGATATATATTCTAGCTGAATAGATATTTCTCTAACAGCTTAAAAAGACTCTCTAAACTATTTATAAATCTTTTGATAAAGTCTTATAAAATCTTTATATTTTTTTTTTGTAAACCCTATACAAACTCTTCAAACCCAATTACAATCTTGTATAAACCCTTATAAATCTTTTTTTGTCAACATTCTTTTCATTTAAGCCTCATGGGCTGAAATTATGGGTAAAAATCTTTTGGCTTAAAGCCCAACACTTTGATACACAAGATTAAATTCATAAAAATAAAGAACACGTGCATGTTTTATAAAGAGATGAAGATACGTGGCAGATTTTGAGGCACATGCGGACAGCAAACAGTGCTCCACCGCTTCAGACCCCCACCGCCTTCAGCTCCACGAACGAGGAAACCTCGTTTGTCGGACTTACAAATCTTATATGATTTTATAAATGGTTTATTGACTCTTACAAATAATTTTATATACCCTTATAAATTATTTTATAATCCTTTATAATGGTGTATAAACTTTATAAATTATTTTTATAAACTCTTATAAATTATTTACATACCTTTATAAACCCTTATAAACACTTATAAACTATTATTCAAACCATTATAAATTATTTTATAAAGCTTTCTAAATGGTTATAGACTCTTTTAGTTGATTTATAAACATATATAACTCATATAATACCCCTTATAAATTGAATATATGCTTTCATAATGTTTTTATAAACTTTTATGATTGGTTTATAAATTTCTTTTACAAAACCTTATAAATTATTTACATTCATCAATAATCATAGATCTACCCCCATTGGTTGATCTGAGAAAGTGAACCAATGATCTACCCCCATTCATCAATAATCATATTTGCATAAGGCTTTCCTGAAAATTGAATGTTATTCTTTCTAGCTAGTTCTAAAACACTTCCGCAAGGTGTGAGTTTTCTATTTCACTAAATTCCTCATTACCTAAAGTGCAAAAATCATTTTCAACATAATTCAGCTTTGAACGTTGGATGATCATTTTTGGCTTGTCTGGTGGCTCTGTTGAAGTATCACAATACCTCGCAGTTAACTTCAAAGTTGTGCAGAATTTATAAACGTTGAAAATTGTTTAACAAACCTTATAAATTGTCTTATAAGCCTTTTTAAATGGTTACAGACTCTTATAAAGGATTTAAAGACCTTTTACTGATTTTTTTTATAAACATTTATAAACGGTTTATATTATAAACTTCTTTATACGCCTTCATAAATGGTGTATATACTATTACAAATCATTTGTAAACATTTATAAATATTTTACAAACTTTATAATGATTTACAAACTTTATATGGTTATAGACTATACAACTCTTATAACACCCTTTATAAATTGAATATAAGCTTTCATAACATTTTTATAAACCCTTATTAATAGTATACATACCCCTTATAAATTATTTATAAACTTTCATAACTTTCCTATAAAAATTTATAAATAGTTTATATATTTTATAACTTGTTTTATATGCCTTTATAAATGATTTATATACTCTTACAAATAATTTTACATACCCTTATAAATTGTTTTATAATCCTTTATAAGCTGCAGCGGTTCGGAGCCGTTTAGAGTCTAATCAAGGAGATGAGGAAGGAGAATCCTCACCTGATCGAGCCGGAGCTGTTCGTTGTTCTCGCGAGGAGATTCGAGGGTTCGAATATGGTGAAGAAAGCCGTCAAGGTGCTAGACAAAATGCCTGAACCGGACGAGTATGTGTTCGCGTGTTTGCTTGATGCCTTGTGTAAGAACGGTTGCACTAAGGATGCTGCAAAGATTTTCGAGGATATGAGGTTACAGTTTTTTCCAACGGATCATAGGTATTTTTCTTCATTGTTGTATGGTTGGTGTAGAGAAGGAAAGATGATGGAAGCTAAGCGTGTTTTGGTTCAGATGAATGAAGCTGGGTTTGAGCCTGACATTGTTGATTACACTAACTTATAAACATTTGTAAACTATTTATAGACTTTATTAACTTCTTTATAAGCATTTATAAATGGTTTATATACCCTTACAAATAATTTATAAACATTTATAAATGATTTACAAACTTTATAAACTGTTTTTTATAAATATTACAAAAGATGTATTAACTCTTATTGACTATTTATATTCTTGTAAACCCTTATAATTATGTTACAAACTCTTATAAATTTTTTCATAAGCCTTTCTAAATGGTTATAGATTGTTACGAATGATTTAGAGACTTTCTAATTGATTCGTAACCTATATAGACCTTATAACTTTTTTATTAACTTTACTGTTTTCATAAACATTTATAAATTGCTTATAGACTTTATATTTTTTTTATAAGTCTGTATAAATTGTTTATAAAATTATCTAGAACCTAATCAGACAATATTCACCCTTTAGCTGCAACATAAACTAGAAGATGCAAATTATACAGAGATACTGACTCAGGAAAATAAACAAAAATCAGTGGGCAGGTTGGATTATATCCTTTAAAAGAAATTCATTACGGCCACAGAGACGCCATCAAGCTCTTGTGTGGAATAGAGACTTCTCAAAGACCCAAATGTAATGTACAAGCACCTGCAGAAGCAACAAATTTGTAACTTACTTGCAGTTCTTAAAAAAACTCATCAAATCATAGGAAACAACTGACATATGAGACAAAAATGCAAGAAAGAGCAACAGAAACTGAGTTATTTAACACACCGTTTTCTGCAGCTGAGGTGGAGCCTTCACTTTCGTTGTAGCATGAACAAACTCTGCAGTCTAAGACACAAGAAGAAACAAAAAAAATTATAATGATTGGTTAATAAGACTTAATAAAAAAACAAGAGTCAATGATGAATATGGTGATTACCATTGTAGATCGAAGCAAATGTGTGTTGGCAGGGTTGTTGGCTCTCATATAAGCTTGAACACACACTTCTTCCATGAGTGTCGGGAACTGAACATGTCAATTACATTACTAAATAACTTAGATTTACAAAGGGTTATAAATTTTCAAAAACTCAATGTTCACTATCAAAAATATTTTTCTTAAATCCGACTATTAACAGATAACACTTTCTCGTAGATCAAGACAACAAAATCCAAGAAAATTACTTACAAGTTGTGATTCTTGCTGAGATTTAACATTTTGAGGTTTTGAGTTTCGATCTCGTCTGCGTCGTGCGCTCTATCTCGTCGCCGTCACTGCTCAACGCCGTAGTCGCTAGATCTCGTTTGCTTTTGAGAGAGGATACACTCGATCTAGTTGCACTGGCTCGATCTCGTCACCTTCATCGCCGTCATCGTTCGATTTCGTCGCCGTCGTCGCTCGATCTCTTCGCCATCGCTGTCGTCGATCTCATCTCAGTGCCGTCGCGGTTAAAGATTTTTCTCTCGAGAGAAAGAGATGAAATTAGGTTAGGATTAAGAGAGGGTTAGTTTTGTCTTTTGCCTATTAATGATTTAGGTATTTTTGAAAATATCATTTGTTTGGTGGTATAGTTGATTAATGGTACCAATGAAAGTGTATTTGTGAAATTGTCCCTTAAATTAATACTCGATAAATCAATATACACTAAAAATCTCTATAAATTAATATAATTTTATAGTCCCAAATTAAGTTTTTAATTCAATTAGTATATCGATAAATTAATAATCACTATAAATTAATAAAAATTGTAGTTTTGGTATAGTCCCAACATTATTAATTTATAGAGGTTTCACTGTATATCCTTTTGGGTTCTATTTTATTATAATTTTCCATATTTTGGTATGATATTAGTTGGTAACATATTACTTTCCCACGAAAGAAAAGAAATACATATAACTTTCCATATTTTGGTATGATATTAATTGGTAACATATAACTTTCCATATTTAATAATAAATTAATCCTAAAATATTAAAATACACAGTCATTTTCAGTCAGTTTCCGATTTAGATGGTGTTACAATTTAATTGACTATAACAACTTGATTTTGATTGGTTGCATATATTTTAGCTGAATTTATTTAAAAATCAAGAAAAAATAATGGCATACTACTGTAAATAAGTTGGAAAATCAATAGCAAAAACCTATTAGGTATTTTACTTTAATAGTATAGCTATATATATATATATAATTATTGACTGATCTTTTATATTTTTGCAGCATGGAAATACAGAGAAACATAATAATCAGGAGAAACATACTCTAAGAGGATTTATTATGCTATTGATCTTGTACTCTTGTGTTCATATCTAACTTTCTTGAATTGTGTTTTCTTTTCACATTTTAATTATGGTTCTACTACTGTCAATTGCTGTAAATCGAAAAAGAAAACAAAATGAGCTAAGCTATTTTTCAGGAAACACATTCGTATTAGGAACATAATCATTACCTACGGTATATGTCTTTCATAGATGATGAAACTCATAATATGTAATCATACCATGACACATTGGATGAGAGAGAGCAGAGAGAAAGTGTCGCTCATGTATTTCGTGGTAAGAGTAAATGATATTTGGGCCATGATATTTCAGAACTTCGTAGTGATTAAAGTTTGAGTAGGACCCATCTCATTCATCACTTCAGCTACTTCTACAATTTTGTTTCTACTAGAATCGATTTTTTTCTTTACCCAAATAAACATATATAACGGAAATGTCATCCTTCGAAGCCCTTTAGATTCTTCTTCTATTGTACAACACCTTTGCCAGTTTATGGATATATTCACATTTTACCATTGATATGTAACACAGAGGTATACACATAGTTATATATACGACCATATAGCCGTGCCCTAGTGACTGCCGAATTACATAGACGAGAGGCGTGTACGCATTGCATGTAAGGGTAAGTGGGATGCAGGCAGAAATCATGGAATTAGTTGTTTATCATGCAAATGTAATAGAAAGAGACGGTTATGTAATAGTAGTTTTCTAAAAGTTGATAGAGAAAAGAAGAAGGTCGGTTGACTCCGAAATTCATGCTTAATATATTTACTTCAAACTTCAAGGTTAATCTTCTTTTCTCGGAAATATTTAACATATATTTGTGTATATGATCTATAATGCATTACTAGAAATTAATCCGTGTTCCCGAAAAAATGTTTGATTTAACTTATGTTCAACGTAAACTCATAAACGACCGGTTTATAAAAAATCCATGTATACCTTTTATGTTTTGTAATTTATATATATAGTAGAATATAAAATATTATATTTTATAATATAGATGTTTGATAATAATATTTTACATAATATTTTGATAATAATATTTTACATAATATTATATTAAAAATATAAATTGATGCAATTTAATGTAATGTATTATTCATATATTAACCTGTTTTTTGTTAATTTATTTTAAAATGAAATAACATACTAAAAATTTTAATTTTTTGCATTAGTTTTCTATGAATAATTTATGATATTTTTAAAAAAAATTGAACTCTCAAATTTTTTATATTTTACTAAACTAAATAAGGTAATAATATATTTAAAATATGTTTTATACAATATATACTATATAACAGTTTATGTTTTCATTTTAACCACAAACAAACAACAACTATTATAATTAATTAATATAAATTGATTTTAAATATAGTGGCATAATCTGTAAATTAAAATAAATTACAAAAAAATATTTAATTTATTGTAAATACAATGGTTAAATATGTAAATAAAAAATATTTAATCTGCTATCTATATTTCCAAAAAATTATCATTTATCATATTATCCATATATCCAAACAGTTATAATAATATAAATAGATGATTGTTATTCTTCTTTTCTTATCATTATGGTTCTTCATTAATTATGTTATTTTCTCTCGAGAATCTTATCAACGCGAGTAAAAGAAATCAAAGTGGACTGCAATATGCGGGTTGTGTCCAAGTAGCCTAGTAGCAATGTAGGTTTGGACATATATGTACAAACCGCAATCCGCAGTCGGCCGGTCCGCACAGACTAAAGTAAAATTGAGTCTACGGCGGTTGGGCTACTTGGACGGGGATTGGCACGCCTAATTTTTAAAAAAATTAAGAATTTTGATGAAATATAAGGATTATGAATAATTTAAAATACAATTTTTTCCTAAATATTTTATTATGTATAAAAAAACTGTGAACCATTTCAAATTATTTTCTTGAATTATATTTTTGTCTAAACAATATATTATATATCGATGTAATAAATAGAATAGTATTTTGTTGTTTTGTATGTTATACACACACGCACACAGAAAGGAGTTCGTTGTCTATTTGTGTCACATGTTGACATAGTTCCCGAAAGATGGTTATTTTGTTAATTTATAATGGATATCCCATAAATTAACCATTTAAATATAAATTAAGTAACAAGAAAAACATGAAGACATTTACAAAAATCGTATTTCATAATTACATCATAAATTAGGTCTAATATTTCTTCTAGAAACTTCAAAATCTAATTATTACATTAAAGTGTTAAGCACAATGAAGTGAATCTCGTAATTATTTATCTCAACATTTTATTCTTCATTTGATTTGTATCAGCAGATATAGTAGGCTTATAGATGATCTTTGCTTTTTGTACCTCAGTTCATTGTATATTCGTTATCTTCAACTTTGTTAATTTTTACACACAAGTATTCGACAATATTTAAAAATGAATATATTATATATCAAAAAATTAAATGATATGAGTACTATAAAAATATATTTGTTTATGTTCTTTTTAAGATTATTTTATCGTTTCTTTTTATAAAATGGATGCTTTTTAATCTAATATACATCATTTACTACAGAAAAACTCCATGATTCAATTTCTATAAGTTATATTCATTATAAAATGGCATTCATAGCATGAAAATTACATAACATATTTTAAATATAGCGAGGAGAAACCCGCGGGTTGACCTGAAAAATAGCTTAGTTATGTGGGGTAGGTTTGGACATATATATTTAAACCGCAACCCGCGGCGAGTCAACCCGCATGGCCGATAAAAAAGACCTGCTACTGGTTGGGCTATTTGGACGCGGATTCGTCCGGTCTTACATCTCTAAACATGAGCCTTATATTGTTACAGATAAATAGAGTCTTGTGTACGTGGCATTAGTGGATTGGATGGGAGGAATGATTGGTAAAACAGCCACGTGTCTGTGTGAGATTGGAAGAAGAAGTTTGTTACGGATAAAAGAAGCTCTGCATCGACATCGTCTTCTTCATCATCAAGAACAATATCAGAAAATTTGTGTCTTCTTCTTCTTTACTCTGTGGTTACTATATGGTTTTCTTAAGAATTTTCTAGGAAAATCCCTCATTGTTGTTCTAGAGTGGTTTCTTCTTCTAAACTCTTCACACTTTGAGAGTTGATTCGGTGTTTTATGAACATCTAATCAAGGTTATTATTCATCATCTTCTCCAATACAGATTCTCTGTATCATATATGTATCTCAAAGAACAATTAAATGTTCAATCGGAGCTAGGGCTAAAGAGCTGCTTTTAGTTCAAAGCTACAGTCGTAGGGTTTTGTTCTTTTACCTTCTCTGAATCAATCATAGGACGTAGTTGTAACGTTTAGCCATTGAGGGCATACTATGATTTGGTCCCCATTGAGACTCCTACTGTCAAAACTCACAACTATACGTACACGAGTCGTCACCATATAGATATGTAAGCATGTATACGCGTTTTCTATTTTTTTTTTCACAAATTGGAATAATATTATAAAAGTCCAAGCCCAATAACCGGCCGAAGCCCGAATACAACAAAAGGAAACAAAAAGCCCAAACGACTACGGGCTCAACACAAAAACAAACTACAAAGGCCCAAGGCCCACGACCCGAAACCTGACGACCTAGCCGGATCACAGATCAAGGATGCTGACCCGACACGTGGAGAGATCTTCACCATTTTCATGGCACGCGTCCGAATCGCTTCAACTTGACCGCTTCCGTCGCACCGCCGTCGGAGCACTACCACCGACATCCTCATTCGCCGGAGCTCTGAAACCGACAAGCCTCCAGCGAACCCACCATCGTTCTTCACCGCCGTGTCTTCACGTCGGGAAGTTCAATCGCACTTCGAGATCTCCTCCGGCTTTGCACCACATCAAACCCAAGGACACGCGATTCGAGAACCCTAGCTCACTTTCCTCGAAAGTCGTCACCCCGCCGTGGATCTACTTCTTCCACCGCAGTGACCCAAATCCCTTTCCTTCGTCAAGGAGCCTCCATCAGATCCCGGGAGCTCATCTTGAGAGGAAGCGATTCTCCCCCACTCATAGAACCATCGAACCGAAAAAAAGAAAAAGAGGAATTGAAACCCTAATAACGCCGCCACCGCCTTCAACAAGACTAGACGACGCGGAAGCTAGAACCGGTCGTTCTCCTTTAACTGAAGGGAGCCACACCGGCGACACGAACCGAATGCCCACCGCAAAGAGGATGCGACGCCGGGAACAAAAACCGAGCGTCCACCGCGAGGAGGATGCGACGCCAGTATCAGACGGTAAAACAGTTTGCGAGAGACTCGATTGCTTTCTGGAACCAAGGCCGGACCGATGGTGGCTGAGAAAACCCACACCGTCGACCGGAATTAATGGTCGCCGGTCTTTTCGTTCTTTCTTTCTCAATTTGCCGCTTCGATTCTGTTGCAAGGGGGCAGACTTTTCTTTTTTTTCCTCTTTTTTCCTTTTCTCTTTTTGTCGCCTACGCGTTTTCTATATATATACAAAATTGTGTTAATTAATAATTTAATATGCGTTCTTAAATATATAATTATGTGGCCCAAAATATATATATATATATATATATATATATATATATATATATAAATTCATATGTGTTATCTGATGTGTTTTGCTGTTTTTCACCTAAACTCGATTGGTCCAGCCAATTAGAGGGCAAAAAAAATTAGAATCTGGTACTATAGTTGAGAAAAAATAATATACAATGTCACAAATATTTTCTTAAACATTTTTTGCTAAGCAAATATTTTCAAAATTGCAGTCTTGGTTATATCCAAATTTGGATATTATTGGTTGAGTTTCCAAAATTTTAGTATATGTTGGAGGACGGTCCATTCACGAGTTGGAAACCAAGGAAGGAATCGATAAAAGCCCATCCCAAATAAAAGGACGACCTCTGCGGCACACACAAAGAACAGGAAGCTAAGACGGTATAGGCTGCGACAACCACCGGTCGTAGGAAAGAAGTCTAAACAAGCGATAGGGTGATGATGACGCCGAACCAACTCTCTGACAGACGACCATTACGGAAAAGGCCCGTCCAAATGAGTATAAGAAGAGGAGTGCATTCAATGAGAAAGGAGGGGGTGGGGGAAAACAAGCATATAGAGAGAGAGAAAGGGAGACGAGAGAGAGAAATAGCTTTAAAGTCTTTCTGAGTTCGTCAGTTGACAACGAGTTCTTTCTGTTATCTCCTTTCGGCATTTTACCTACACTTCAATAAACGAAATCTTTAACCCTCTTCTAAATAGAATCAATCTCCAATAATTGTCTTTAACCCTTTCGGCATTATACATACACAAATATTATAACTCCAGAACTCAGTGGTAAAATACTATCATTGAGGTCATTAGGGTTATTCTCATAGGCGAAAAGCCTTACAATTCCACTACGGAGATGACGAAAACGGTATTGCACATTCGTTCATTATCCATCATATTTATTAAAAGATATTTAGTTACAAAATAATATTATTACATTCTTCAACGTTATTTATTTGTGCGTTTATTATCCATCAGATTTATTAAAAATATAGCTACTCTATTAAAATAGAGTCCTGCTTTTTATCTACTATACAGAAGTCTATGTTAGACTAAATCTGATTATTAATATGTTTTATTAGGTTAACATACTAATTTACATTTTAAACATATTATGAACTAAAATAGTGGGCTATTAAGTAATAAAAGAAATATTTTTACGTAAATGATAAAATGCTTCTCCTACAATATAGGACATTTGTTTATATTTGACATTCTATTTTTGTAACAACCGTATTTCATTTAAATATTTCTATAACATGTTATATTGTATTTATATTAATCATGATTTCATACTTAATAAACTAATAAAATGTTATCATTCAGCTTTAAATGATTCTACTAAAATTGACATATATTATAACAATAATAATAACAACCTCATTACTCTAATCATCTCACCGATAAAACAAAATGATTAAAATAATTGTAACTAAACCGATAAATATTAAATTTTTGTATTACACAATCAACATTTACATCTTATAATCTAATTTAATCAAATTATAATACATATTAACAACCCTAAACTTGCTTCAACTAAATTTCTAAACCGATTTTAATAAAAACAAAAACATGCAATTGTTTGTATTGAATTGATAAAATAAACATAAAACAAAAAAGTATCTGCGTTTTAACACGGATTAGATTCTAGTTAGTCTTACAAATGACCATCCCGCGCGTATATTCCAATATATATATTTGTAAAAGTTATAATTACTCTTAGCAGGACCGACTCAACATAATTAAGGGCCTTTGGGCAAATTTTTTTTTTTTTTTGACTTTTGGTTATACAAAAAATTTTTTTGACCACATAATTATTATTTTAACATTTTTTACACAAAAGTGTCACTTTACAATTATACTGAATTTGAACTGAAAATTAATTGTAAACTGCATTGATTTTATAAGTAAGTTTATTTATCTCAAATACTATTGGTCAGAGAGGTGTAATTAACAACAATTTACATATATTTCTGTCATTTTCTTAATATGTGTAAAAATGTCAAAGTGACACTTATTTAGAAACGAATGGAATAATTTTTTTTATAATTTCTAATATTTTTTAAAAAATTGCATAAGTCAAGTAAATTTTTTTATATTCACATTTTTAATACTACATAAATTAAAATTTATTATAATATATATCAAAAAGGTAAAAAAAATTGGAGTGGACTCTCGAGCGGTCGCAATGTATACATGGTATTAACCAGAAAACCAGACCATCTAGAATCCACGGTCGACATAGTAAATGAAAAGATGAAACTGCACAAATAGATAATATTTTTTAAATCAAAATTTATGTAAATGTGAAAAGATAAATATGTATATGAATGTGTGCATGTGGATGGATGAAGAAGTAAATCTCGGGCACGGAGAAGGCGTGTCCGATCATTGAAAGCCGCCCGCCATCTTTATTATAGTTGGTTCTCAAGTACTGGTCTCTGCTCAACTTGCAGATACTTTGTTTCATGAACTAACTCTCTTTGTTCTCTCATTCTCAATTATTATATTTAAAAGGGTAATAAATTTCACCAATTATACATTCCTTTGGTTTAAAAAACATGCATTTCTTTAGTGACCAATTATACATTCCTTTGTGTTTAAAAAACATACATTTCTTTAGAGTCTCGAGCTGTTGTTTGTTTGTTTTTGATTAGTAGTTATTGTAAGTGCAAAAATGACACCACAATTAAGTAATGCAGAAGGTAAATCAAGAGAGACAATTACACAAGCACACCCAATAGCTTTATTAGAAATCGCCTTTTACAACTCAATTACAAGTTCTGCTTAATCAGCCTCGCTAGCCTGTTAACATCCTAACAGCTGCTACTGAACAATTCCTAAGCTACCCGCTTATGTCTCTCCACCGTTAAGTACTTCCAAGCGCTTCCAAGCGCTTCTCTCTCTCTATAAGATCAACCTCTGTGTCTCTGTCTCTCTACAGACGACCCATAGCTATCTTATATAGTTCTCCACGTTCCCGAAACCCTAGTCTCCAAGGAACCACAATATGGACATCTTCCATATTAATAAGTGCAACTTTCCTTTTCTTGGAATGCATTTATTCCTCTTCCTTTAAGTCATAAACTTGCTCTCCAAGTTTATTCATCTTTGCCTTTTCTCCAAGATACTCCCTTGCTCTCCAAGTCTACACGACTCCAGCTCAGCATCTCGACTCCACATGGTCTTCACCACTCACTACGACGTCTGCTTCAGCAACTACGTCAGCGACTACTTCAGGGCGGACATCTTTACATCAACAATCTCCCCCTTTTAGCTTTGTGTGCCGATCAAAGCCAACCTTCTTCTGGTTCAACAACCACGTTCCCCACCTGGAAACTTCTACGCCAAATGTGCTCTTCTCCCCCACGAGATGTGCACCACAACATGCTTTTCTCCCCCACGAGACAAGCATCATCTACTTCAGGACGTCCATCACTATGCTCTTCTCCCCCACGAGATATGCACTCCTTAGACCACGTCATCATTCTCCCCCTGCTTGATTGCATACTAAGCTAAAACAGATGCTTAGATGTCAAGCCTTACAGACAAACCCGTCTGCTACTCCATGCGAAATCATGATACAGCCTCTGCTGCAGCGGAATAGATTACACTTACTGCATCACGATCTGACGCACCTGTCGAGCTACCTCTCGACCCACTTCTGTTGAGGACCAGGCTTCCTTCATGCGTCGTCTCTTTGACCATGAGCCTCTTCTCAACCACCCCGAGTGCCCTCTGCACTCGTTGCTATAGCTTTGGAGTGATTTCCCTATCACCCTCCTGAAGATCCTCTCGCATCACTTCCTGACGCACTTCGATCTCCTTCCCCTTTGTGCTACAGACAACTCTGTGTCCTAACTCCAGACTTGATGCTTCTTGATCTTCCTCAAGATCACTCCTACCAGAGTTGCATCCTTCTTCTGATATCTTCTCCTTGATCTCATCAAGTAAGCCACTCTTGGCTACAGACACCTCTTCAACCCTCTTGGGTTTAGTGAACGTCTTGTTCACCCTCTTGGTCATGTTTCTGCTCTTCTCACGAGCAAAACACTCCACCTTCTTGTGTCCAACCTTCCCACAGAACCAGCAGCACATCTGATGTTGATTCTTCTTTGGCCTGACACAGTTGTTGATGCACCGATCAACCTCCTTCCTCGTACCAGCTGCACACCCATGCTTCAGAACCCCCTGTCTGACCTTCATGTTGCTGCACTGATGTATCACTTTCGGCTTGTTACTCACAGCCAAGCGCTGTAGAACTTCCTGCCGCACTTCTTGTCGTACGTCCCGACGCACTTTCTGGCAAGCTTCTTTGGCTCCACTTTTTGATGTGCTCCCATGCACGAAATGTGACAGCCTCTTCTGTACTTCCTTAGTACCCTCAGCTCCTCGATATCCCAGACCCCAGTTCACCATGGCTGGTTGTCTCATCGAGAGTATCTTATCCAACTCCTTGGATCCACTATTGAGCATCCTGATCTGTTTGCGATTCTCAGCCAAATCACGTTCCAGCATCCTTGCTCTATCTCGTTCCCCAGAAGCAACTTCTCTCAGGTTGCTAACCTCCTTCTCCAGAGACTCATTCTTCTCATGTACAGCAGCAAGTTCTTCAGCAAGATCTTCATACTGCTCACGGCTTTGCACCAGATCGTGTTGCAACCTCAGATTCTCGTTCTTGAGATTCAACCACTTGTTGAGCATCACGTGATAATCCTCAGAGTCTGTAATGACATCTGAATCTGAGGATTCACTAGATCCCTCCTTGCGTGCACCAAACGCAACCATATTCTTCACTACCTTTTCATCTTCTTCAGACTCTGACTCGTCAGACGGCTGCGATGAAACTCTTTTATCCTTCCTTGAGTTTGGACATTCACGCCGTGTGTGTCCAACACCTCTACACTCAGAGCACTTGAGCTCTCTTCGTTGTACCAACGGACAGTTAGCCCTTATATGACCAACTCCTTCACACTCGTAGCACTTGAGACCTTCTCTTCTTCTGCTACTGTCACGATCACCTTCCTGGCGACCAACCTGATTTCTCCCACCTGAGAAATTCATCCTCTTGCCAAAATTCCTAGCCAACATGCCCACGGCATCTTCAAGCTTCTGAATTTTCTCTGCATCCTTGTCAACTACAAGGACTATACTCCCTGGCGTACCTCCTGATGTAGACACCGAGCCACTGCCTGTCTCCATCTCTTCCGCCTTCAGCATACCCACAACCTTGTCAAACTTGAGCTCATCCGTGTTTGCAGTCATATTTAGGACCGCCTTCTGAGCTCCAAACCTTGCTGGAAGACAGCGTAACAACTTCTTCACCAGCTTCTTCTCCTTGTACTTCTTTCCAAGTACACATGCTTCATGCGCCATAGCACTGAGTTTGGCACTGAAGCTCGCCACCGTATCCGCATCTGACCACTTCAGATTCTCAAACTGCGACCCAAGATGATCCAGACGTGTCCTCTTGACACTATCATCTCCTTCAAACGAATTCAGCAGGATCTCCCAAGCCTCTTTAGCTGAAGTACTCCCCTGAATCAGCTGGAACTGCTCTACTTCAACAGCTCCGAAAATCGTCGAAAGCGCCTTTGCATTAAACTTTGATGCATTGCGCTCTGCCTCTGACCAATCCTCCTTTGGCTTAGGCTTCTTCCTATCTGCTGTGACTATGGTAGGCTCCTCCCAACCTGTCTCCACAGCTATCCACGCATCTTCATTGATTCCTCGAATCAACTGCTTCATGCGAGCCTTCCAATGACCATACTGGTCCGCCTTCAACACGATTGCCTTCTGCACAGAAATAACCGTGTCCATCTTCACCTCTAGGATCACACCAGTAACTTAGGTGACCCGCTCTGATACCAATTGTAAGTGCAAAGATGACACCACAATTAAGTAATGCAGAAGGTAAATCAAGAGAGACAATTACACAAGCACACCCAATAGCTTTATTAGAAATCGCCTTGTACAACTCAATTACAAGTTCTGCTTAATCAGCCTCGCTAGCCTGTTAACACCCTAACAGCTGCTACTGAACAATTCCTAAGCTACATGCTTATGTCTCTCCACCGTCAAGTACTTCAGCCCCTGCTTCAGCACGACCCAGAACACTTCCAAACGCTTCTCTCTCTCTATAAGATCAGCCTCTGTGTCTCTGTCTCTCTACAGACGACCCATAGCTATCTTATATAGTTCTCCACGTTCCCGAAACCCTAGTCTCCAAGGAATCACAATATGGACATCTTCCATATTAATAAATGCAACTTTCCTTTTTTTGGAATGCATTTATTCCTCTTCCTTTAAGTCATAAACTTGCTCTCCAAGTTTATTCCTCTTTGCCTTTTCTCCAAGATACTCCCTTGCTCTCCAAGTTTACACGACTCCAGCTCAGCATCTCGACTCCACATGGTCTTCACCACTCACTACAACGTCCGCTTCAGCAACTACGTCAGCGACTACTTCGGGGCGGACATCTTTACATCAACAGTTATCGACGCCAGTTCTTGCCTTCTTAATTGAAACTACATGAAGAATATACTCAAAGTTTCGTTATATCATATCACAATAAAATAAATGTAAAGCCTTTTGTCAAAAATAAAAATAAAAAAAAATGTATTTCCATCGATTTTCTTTTTGTCTTACTGATGTCAAAAGTATTATAGAATTATTGATTTTGATTTACGAAATAAATAGTGCAAGACAAAAGTGTACGAATATTAAAAGCATGTCATAGTCTCCATATATATATATATATATACTAGGTGTTTTGCCCGCACATGCAGGCATAAATTTTTTATAAATACTTATTAGTTTATGTCTTATTAATATAAAATCAGCATAATAAATTATTATTTATGTTTTTAAATAGTTAAATCAAACATCAAAATATTTATATATGTCAAATACTTTTAATCAAAATATATACTTATTATTGTGTTAAAGTTTTTTAAAACACTCATATCTTAGAGATAGTTTAGAAAATATATTTATATTTTTATGTTGACTAATATTTAATAATAAGTGTAATCTATTCCGCTGCAGCAGAGGCTGTATCATGATTTCGCATGGAGTAGCAGACGGGTTTGTCTGTAAGGCTTGACATCTAAGCATCTGTTTTAGCTTAGTATGCAATCAAGCAGGGGGAGAATAATTGTTTTTATTTATATAGAATATTCATCAAGGCTATTATTTAAATTAATTATTTAGTGACACAGCTCAAAACAAATAATACATCAATGATAATTTAGCTTAAACTTAATAAGAATATGACAAATAAACAAAATTACCTAAAATCATGGAGAACATGACAACTAAGCAAATTTACTTCATAAATAATAGTATAGATATATTTTTATATATGAACTAGGTGTTTTCCTGCACCATGTGCAGTAAAAAAATTTTAAAATATTTTTAACAGATAAATATAAATTATATTTAATTTTTATTAATATTATAAATTTTCTTTTTCTTATCAATATTTTAATATAAATTTGATTTAACTGAATATTAAAATTAAGATAAAAACAATTTTGTTTATTTTGAATTATATTTAAGAATGTGCATGTATATATTTAAAATTATAATCTTAGATAGATTTTTCTATCTATTTATTTTAATTAAATATATTAAATAAATATGTAAAATTTCATAAATTTCAAAAATTAAAATTAAACAACATTTATAAAATCTATAGATGTATATAAGAAACTAATGATTTTACGATTTAATTTGATTTTATGATGTAATTTGATTTTATGATTTAGTTTTTATAATTTTCTAAAATATGTATATATTTTTGAAATATTTTTAATTTAAATGATATTTTGAAATTTGAAATTCCATAATTGAATATATTTATTTTAATGATGATTTATGAGTTATTACCATAAAAAAGTACAAAAATATAAATCAACAATAAATGTAATATATGAGTTATTACCATATTTTAAAAATTTTACCAAAAATATAAATTAACATTAAATATAATTTTTCATGTCATATTAATCTATAAGACATGTCATCAATTTTAGTAGCCATGTCATATTATTTTGTGAAAATGATTGTAGAGAAGACATGTGGCAAAATCACTTTTCAAATATAGTTTAGGGGATGTAAAATTTCATAATTGTCAAAAGATTAAAATTAAAAAATATTTATAAAATCTATAGATATATATAAGAAATTAATGATTATACGTTTTAATTTGATTTTATGATTTAATTTTTATAATTTTCTAAAAATATGTAATATTTTGAAATATTTTTAATTTAAATGATATTTTGAAATTAGAAATGCCATAATTGAATATATTTATTTTAATGAAGATTTATGAGTTATTACCATATTTTAAAAAAGTCTAAAGATATAAATCGAAAATAAATGTACTATATGAGTTATTACCATATTTTAAAAAGTTTACCAAAAATATAAATTAACATTAAATATAATTGTCCATGTCATATTAATTTATAAGACATGTCATCAATTCTATTAGACATGTCATATTTATTTTGTGAGAATGATTGTAGAGAAGACATGTGGCAAAATCACTTCTCAAATATAGTCTAGGGGATAACATCTTGGATCCGCATCAAATCTCAAACTAATATCATACATGCATAGTTAAAATTTCGTTACATTACTATGTTTAATATAAAAAATTGGCCATTTACTATAGGAACCATCTCTTCTTCCAGTTTTTCTGTTTCTAGTGTTCGTTTTGGTTTGATGCATATATACGATCTAGTTATTAAAAACAAGATGTAGTTTTCATTCTTTCATGGATATACATGCATAAGCACTCAACTAAAAAGAAACACCCCCTTACTTCCTTAACTGATGTTGTCTTTCAATCATCGAACTCTGTTTTTATATCTTGATCTCTATTAATCGAGCTAGAAACAAACCATAATTAAGGAGAATAGATCGACCTCTTACTAAAAAAGACATTGTCAGGTAAACAATATCTGACAGCCAACACATTAACTTCAAACCTAACGTCTACCTGATTTTTTCTTGGCTCCATCTTCTTAAAAATATTTAATTTTCTAAAACATTTAATTGGATTATTATCGTTGAAAATTACATATACTAATGGACAAATATTTCAATTTTTGAAAGGGAAAGTTCAAATGAAGGGTGGCTCCTCGAGAATCAATTTTGATATTGAAGAGACAAATTGAGGCACGACTTTGATATAAACCGATTGGGATTTTCAAATTTTGGAAGTAGAAAATAGAAAAAAAAACAAACTAATAATAGAGCGTATAGAGTATTAAGTGAACTGAAAAGATGGAACAAAGAGGAAGAAAATGGATTTTTAGAAAATGAAGAAAATATGATTATAATTTTAAAGTGAAAGAAATTGAGTAAAATATTCAAAAATAAAAAAGTTTGAGTGTGAAAGGTAGAGAAAGCGAGTACGAATTAAAAGGTTAAATAATAAAAACATAGTAATTTTAAAAGGGTGTATGCACAAACACCAAACATGTCAGAAGGTATTTGCCAAAAGTCAGTTTGATTACGATATTTATTAATGTTACCTTGGCTAAAAGGCTAAAACTAGTGAAGGCCAAGTATGTGCTGACCGCTAAGTGGAATAATTGTAGTGTCTAACTTTGTGTAAGTTAGTTTTTGTGAATAATTAATACGAATGTACAAACATATCATTCAATTGATTGTCTCACGAGCGAGGGCGCTAAAATAAATGTGAATTCAGTGAATTTCAAATATTTTTTTCTTCCCTTCTTGTATATGTCTACTCGAAAACAGGGAATGGTCGGACCATTCGCAACCCATATATACATGTAAATTAAATACAAAAGAACGTACATATCCGTGTTTGTGTGCCTTACATATTTGTGTGGACCAAAATTAAAAAAACAATTAAACCGAATCTCGTGATTAATGAAAACTTTTAACCCAAAAAATCCATAAAATAGGTTTCTATGGAATTTATGTAAATTTCCCTTTGCTTATATGAACCTTTTTCTCTCTAATAAAAAGTATACGATAAGTGTACCCTATATATGTGTATATTTATATCTTAAACAAAAAATATTAAATTTTTAAAAAATAACAAAAAAAAATGAGGCCAATTTTAACGACGTTAACATCACCTTCTAACCTTAAACCCTAAATCCTAAACAAAAATTATAGATCCTAAATTTAAACCATAAACCTTAAATACAAACCCTAGACGCTATAAGATTTAGGTTTAGATTTACGGTTTGAGTTTGCGGTTTAGAATTTGGGTTTATAACATAGAGTTTGGATTTACGTTTACACCCTAAACTATAAACCATAAACACAAATCCTAAACTTAGACGCTATATGATTTCGGTTTAGGTTTAGATTTACGGTTTGGGTTTAGGGTCTAGGATTTGAGTTTAGGATATAGAGTTTGGATTTTGGTTTTAGACCCAAACCATAAACCCTAAACACATACCCTATACTTAGATGCTATAGGATTTAGGTTTAGGTTTACGGTTTAGAATTTAGAATTTGGGTTTAGAGTATTCGGTTTAGGTTTAGGATTAATGGTTTGGATTTATGGTTTAGGATTTAGGTTAAAATTTACGGTTTGGGTTTAGGGTATAAGATTGAATTTAGGGTATATGGTTTGAATTTAGGGTTTAGAATTTCAGTTTAGGATTTAAGATTTAAAATTTAAGATTTAGGGTTTAGAAGGACGATATTAGTGTCGTTAAAATTGACGTCATTTTCTAATTATTTTTTAAAATTTAATATTTTAGATTTTTTTATCCGTGTGACATTTTGATTGGTTATAGAGATAAAAGTGAAATTAAAGGTTCAGTGTGAACCAAAGTTTTGTTCCACCAAAAAACCTAGATTCTCCCCAAACTTCATCCAACGGCACAACTGCAATAAATAGCCCTATCAAAATATAATACTAATAAATATTGAAACTGGATAGCTATGGTTTAGTCCTCGATGAATGCGAATCCCTAATATTTACTCCTTTTAACTCTTTCAATTTCTCTCTCTCAACTTGATATGTCTCTCTGCGTCTCTTTCTTTCTCTAAATCTTACTTTTACTTTACATTTTTGTATACCAAAACAACAAACGAGGAAGAGATAGAGAGAGGAAGAGATATTTCTGGTCACGATGCAGGAGTCAATACCGGATTTTCTTGAAGAATGTGAATTTGTGGACACTTCACTAGCCGGAGATGATCTGTTTGCTATCTTAGAGAGTCTTGAAGGCGCTGGAGAGATATCTCCCATGGCTGCATCTACACCTAAAGATGGAACCACAAGTTCCAAAGAGTTAGTAAAGAATCAAAACTATGAAACTTCATCTCCTAAAAAGAAGAGGAAAAGACTAGAAACTGGGAAAGAAGAAGAAGAAGAAGAAGATGAAGAAGACGAGGATGGAGAAGGAGAAGAAGAAGACAATAAGCAAGATGGGCAACAAAAGATGTCTCATGTAAACGTGGAACGTAATAGGAGAAAGCAAATGAACGAGCATTTGACCGTTTTACGTTCTCTTATGCCTTGTTTCTACGTCAAACGGGTATATATTCAATAAATCCAAATATTTTCTTAGTCAGTACTTTGCTGTATGAGTTGCCATATATATATCATAGCCTAACTACTATTATAACGTTTTGCCTTTCAATGTTATTGGTATACCTAAAACATCAATTACAACAAATCTATCATATCTATGCATTCTTAATATTAATGACAATTATTTAGTGCCACTAGTCATCTCCTTTTATTTTATTTCTTTCATGTCGCAATGTGAGAGAATGTTCATAGTGACTTATTATGCTATTTTCCTTGTATCACAATAAAAGGGGGACCAAGCATCGATTATAGGTGGAGTTGTGGAATACATAAGCGAGCTACAGCAAGTTCTTCAATCTTTAGAAGCCAAGAAACAACGTAAGACCTACGCGGAAGTCCTGAGCCCGAGACTAGTCCCAAGCCCTCGTCCTTCACCGCCTGTTCTAAGCCCACGAAAACCGCCTCTTAGCCCTCGTATCAGCCACCATCATCTCCTTCTCCCTCCCATAAGCCCTCGAACCCCTCTTCCCACAAGCCCATACGGGACCCATCCTCCGCAACTACCACTCATCCCACAGCCTCCTCGTTCTTACAGCTTAGGGGACCTACCTCCATACTCCCCAGCTTCATCTTCTTCCTCTCCTTCAGTCAGTAGTAATCATGAGAGTAGTTTGATAAATGAGCTTGTTGCTAACTCAAAGTCAGCTTTAGCTGACGTGGAAGTGAAGTTCTCAGGAGCTAATGTGCTGCTCAATACGGTGTCGCATAAGATCCCAGGACAGCTTATGAAGATAATCGCTGCTCTTGAGGATTTGGCTCTCGAGATTCTTCAGGTTAACATTAACACCGTCGAAGAAACTATGCTTAACTCTTTCACCATCAAGGTACGCACGAATAATCATCCTAACTAAGTTTCACTGATTTTGTTGTTGCTCTTGTAATGAGTCTAATATATGTGCGGGTGAAATGGTAGGGTGGGTATTGTTATAATAATAACTAGATTATGACCCGCGCTTTAGAAGCGCGGAATATTTTTCGATGAAAATTTTTACTAATAACTTAACAAATATTTTGGTAACTTTTAAAGAGTGTATTTAAAATATTTTTGCATTTAAATCAGTGTTTCTAAATTTAACCCGATTGTGATTATACCGGTTAATCCGGAGATCTCACAATTCAATTTAGGTTTTTAAAATATTCATATTAACAAAAATCACTAAAATTCGAGACTAACCGATTGAACTGATGGATGACCAATATGTAATCTAATTTGATTTAAATTGTAATAGTTTCATAATTTGTAATCTTATAATCCAAATTTTAAAGTTCATTATTTTGCAATTTATGAAATTATGATGTTTCTACAAAATTTTAAAGAGAAAATGATAGATATAAAATATTAAGATTAATTATTGTATTGTTTGGAAACATTGATAGTAGTATAAAATATATTGTTTGGAAACATTGATAGTAGTAAGAAATAAGTATATTGTTTGGAAACATGGATAGTAGTATAAAGAAAAGAACACTAATGATTTAATGTAGGTTTAACTGTAAAGTATAAATGTGTATTTAATTTAAAAACTTACAAAATAAATGTTAGGTCCAACAGAATGTTTCTGTTTTAATAAGATAGATTCATTCAGTCACATAAATTCATACATAGTTTATAGAAATATAAGAAAATCAGTGTAAGATCTTACCTACATCGTGTTACACATAAATGCACACAAACATAGGGCCGGGTATGTCAGATTGCTCACAAGCATACAAAATAGCTAGACCGTTCTTTGTTTTATTTATTTTATACTTACAATTTTAGTAATATATTTTTTACTTTTATTCCTAAAGTATAACTACACTTGTTCTCATATTTTTTCTTTTGTTCCAATAGTTTGTTAACAAAATCATTCGTTAATATATTCTCTATCAACGTTAAAGAATGTCATATTTCAAGCTGATATTACTGTTTTTGCTATTGTTTAGTTTATACATCAGGGAAGAGAGGATAGTTTAAATCGAATTTAGATAAATGATATCATATTGAATGACAATGATCTATATATATATATATATATCTCATTGTTTTTCTTGTGATAGATTGGAATTGAGTGCCAACTAAGTGCAGAAGAATTGGCTCAACAAATTCAGCAAACATTCTGCTAATAAATGAAGGATTAGATACATCTTCAACATAAACTCTAACAAGCGATCAGTACGGACTCACTTTCTCTCCTTACCATCCTTTTAATTATCTCCAAATATTTCTACAAATATATTCATTTTGAATAATATTGTTGATTAAAAATTAAACAAATATTATTAAGTATAACCAATATAAATGAGGTTAAACAAACTAGCTTAATATTTAACACCTTCCTCGCATGTTTTCTCTCTGTAAGCGTAGAATTAGGTAACAGTACTCCTACCATGTAACTTTATGCTTTATTATATCAAGCGTTGTAGCTGTAATTGCTTATGAATGAACAACGGTGTATGAGTTTCTCGTGGATTTTCCTTGATCTCTTTCTTCTTCGTTAGTATCGGGTATTCCTAAACGAACCAAACGAAATTGACAACACTGCGTGTTCAAAGAAACTCAAAAACTAGCTAGAGATCAACACAATAATGTAGTTTTGGAGCAAACACAAGTTATATCTTAACTTCTTAATTAATACTCCCTCTGTTTTTTAAAGATACATATTCTATACTTTTCACATATACTCCCTCTGTTTTTTAAAGATGTATGTTTTGGTGTTTTCACACATATTAAGAAAACACATTAACTATACATCATTTTTAGAAATTATCAAATTCCAATGCATTTTAACCAATAGTCTTTCAATAAATTCAATCAATTTTATTGAAATTTGCAATTTTTGTATAGGAAACATAAAAAAATACATCTTTGTGAAACAATTTATTTTTCTAAAACATCTATCTTTAAAAAACAGAGGGAGTATTAAGAAATCATATTAAAAATGCATTGATTTTTGTGAATAACAATTTTTCATAATCTTTAACCAATAAAAATCCAATAAACACAATTAATTTTCTTGAAGTTAACAGATTTTCATTAAATAATACACTGAAAAAGTAAAAAATATATCTTTTTAAAACAATTTTTTTTTCTACAACATGGATCTTTAAAAAACAGAGGGAGTATGGATTATCGTGGCTCGAACTTAAATTATGTAAATGTATACTATGCCGTACATACATAAATCTCTGGTTTCACATTGTTTTTTTAAGCAACTGAAATTATATTAAAAACTTAGGAAGAGTTTAGTCGAGGGGCAAGCTCAGAGAGGGTTCAGAAAAAACAAAGTGGGCCTCAAGGGCATGGAGAAAAGTGTCTTTTCCGACTCCAACAATTTGTACTGCGCCTTTTTAGACTCAAACAAAAAATAAGTGCTAAATACGACCTAAAATAAAAACAAATTTGAATTATAGACATGAAATATTAACCGGGTACATAAAACCTACTTTGACTAAATCCCTTTTTTTTTTTTTTGTCACTTGGGGAAATTTCACACCCAGGAATCCCTGAAGGTGGAGTCGAACCCCCCGGTGCCTTGGGTGCCATTTAGCCACTAGACTAAGGCTGACCCGGCGACTAAATCCCATTAGTCAATCGTTTTTCAAACAAAACAACGTCGTTCTGTAATAGTAGATTTTTTTTAAAAATGTGCACTTAGTAGGAATCAAATCTTTGGCCCACAGATAAAACACTGAATTGTTTACCACTATGCTACAGCACTTCTATCATTCATTTATTAGATTTTGATCTATATATTCTAAACAAAATTATTTTTGTTTACAAATTTATTTAATTGCATCAATAATTTATATATATATATATATATAGTTGTTTTACAGTTGTACACATGTAGTAAAACTAAAAATACATTTCATAAACTATTCAATCTAATTTTAAGATGACATTTCTCAAATATTTATCTAATTTTAAAATTTAAAATTTTAAAAATCTTTATATAACAGTGATTATAATTTTTTTGTCAAAGTAAGAACTTAAAATTTAAAATAAACAATGTACACAAATCTAAATAAAATTATATAAAACTTAAAATACATAGACTATAGATGTAATTATTATATAAAACTTAAACTTAATTTTGGTTGCAATTTTTATTTATTATGAATTATAATTACATCTCTAATCTATGTATTTTAATATTTTATAATTTTATTTAGATTTGTGAACATTGTTTATTTTAAAAGTTAAGTTTTGATTTTAAGAAAAAATATAATCATTGTTATATGTAGCTTTTAAATTTTAAATATTTAAAATTAGATAAATATTTGATAAATATCATCTTAAAATTAGATTGAATTATTTATCAAATGTCACTTTAGTTTTATTACATATGCAAAATTGTAAAAAAACTTTAAACATTAATTATTAATGCAATTATAACTTTTATTAAATAAAATTTGTAAACAAATTCTTTTCCTTAGAATATATTATCAAAAACCTACTTATATTTTAAATCTAATAAATGAATTGTAGAAGTGTTGTAACACAATAGTAAATAAATCTGTATTATATCTGTGAGACCAAGGTTCGATCCTACCAAGCACATATTTTTTCTTAAAAAAATCATTACTTAAAAATAATGTTTGACTAATGGGCTGTTAGTCATGATACGAATAGTTGGGGTTGAGAAAGACTTTTCCCTAAGGGCCTTCTTACCTAAGAAATAAGTCTCTCTGTTCTCAGAATTAGGTATATGCTGAAAGAAGTGGATACAAAAACAGAGGAGATACAATTGATGTCTTTGAGGACACCATAGATTTCTTTAATCTGTATGTTGCTGTTAATTGCTTTAATGAGCATTGAACAATCGGAGAAGACGGTGATGCTGGAGATTTCCATCTCTACTGCCCTTTCGATTTTTTTTGGAAAAACTAGGGTTTCAGCCATAAAAGGGGAGACACAATTGATGGTTTGGGACCTCGATCGTTGGTATAGAGGTTGGACCCCGCTTAGGATCCAAGCTATTCCTCCTCAGTTCGTGGAAGCATCCCACGATAAAAATATATTGTTGTGTATATTTTTACATCACATGATGTATCTTCAAATATAAATTTATATTAAAACATATCTTTTTTGAAAATTGAAAATTAAAATGACTTAAATAAAGTTTATTTTTTTGTTTTAGTTTTTAATGGTTTTCTCTATTTTAGTTTAGTTTCATCTTCAGATGGAAAGTTCAAAAAGTTTGTGTCCCTTTATTAAAGATTGTGTCCCTTTACTATAGTAAATAATAATAATCTCAGTACAGTAGATAATTTCGATACAAGCAAATCATGCTCAGTTCTACGTAATGATAGGAAGAAGGAAACAAACTATCATATTTCTTTCTCACAAACAAGAAGGTCTTGTCTTTACTCTATTACCATATGAGTATGTGCTAATATATGTCATTAGTTGTCTTGATAGCAAAATGAGATATAAATACTATGGCTCATGGTTGCTTTTTTGTTGGTTAAGACAGTGTGGTCTTCCTGCTGTAGTTGATGGTTCCTGCTATCAAGGATGTCTTTTGTGTACTGATTCGTGTCATGATATCATTTAATTTTACTCCTCTAATCAATGTAGTATAATAGGTATTAATCCAATCCTAAAGAGATTCCAAGCAATGAGAATCTAAGTAAATGCTTAATCTAAGTGTGCAATGAAAATGTAATTAAATAACAAGATTCAAAATATGTTTCAAATTCAAGTGAACAAAGAAAATAGACAAGTTGTCAATCAATGAGGTTATATGAACCCACGGTCAAAGGCACCAATTTTTAGATAATCAAAATCCTATATAGAGTGCTCAGGCAAACAATCACCCATACTCTAAAATGTTAGGCACAAGCAATAGACTAATCCACTTCTATAGTACTAATCCCTACACTAATTAAACACTAAACGTCAACTCCCACTGGTTTAATACAATAAAGTATGCATGATTGATAAGTATTTTAACTTTCTAAGCTTCTGTAACATCAATCTTCATTGGTCAAACAACCAAAGAACAATATATAAAGATATTCAAGTATTTCATCAAACACATTTCGGTCATAAAATGCTTGGAATTCAGATTAGGGAGATCAAACCTAAAATAGCATTGGGATCACAAGATCTTATTATATAAAGCTTGGTTCTTCAAAGTTACTAATTAACATGATCGCGACACATAACAGTTAAAACTTTAAGATTGTGATATGTGTTAATCTATCTCATAATTAAAAAACCTTATTATAAATATTATTAATAGTAGTTTTCCATTTATGAAATTCTAAACAAAATATTTATCTTATTATATAAAGCTTGGTTTTTCAAAGTTACTAATTAACATGATCGCGACACATGGCAATTAAAACTTTAAGATTGTGACATGTGTTAATCTATCTCATAATTAAAAACCTTATTATAAATATTATTAATAGTAATTTTCCATTTATGAAATTCTATACAAAATATTTAAGATTGTGACATGTGTTAGTCTATCTCATAATTAAAAACTTTATTATAAATATTATTATTAGTAATTTTCCATTTTGAAAATTCTAAACAAAAGATAATTGTGAAATATGTTTTTACTAGATAATTTTTTTCTAATATTTTTACATGTATTTAAATATATAGTGATTAAAAATATATGTACTTATATAATAAAAACGAATTTTGAATAATCTAATTGTAAATATTTTTAATAGTTAAAACTATTTAATATCATTTTTCAGAATTTTTCCTTCTTTAAGATTGTGACATGTGTTAATCTATCTCATAATAAAAAACTTTATTATAAATATTATTAATAGTAATTTTCCATTTTTAAAATTCTAAACAAAAGATAATATTGTAGAAACTGATTTTAGTTTAAAACACATGTCAAAATTATTAATTAACAAGATTGTGACACATGACAATTATTATTTAAAATTTTGATATTTGTTAAAATATCTCATAATTAAATATATATATAGAAGATTATTTTTTTGAAACAAAAAAATATAAGATTATTTGATAATAATTTTTTCTAATATTTTTACATGTGTTCAAATATATAATGACTAATATATATATACTTTTATAATAAATACGAATTTTGAATAATCTAATTGTAAAAATTATTTAATAGTTAAAATTCATTTAATATTAATTGTTTCAGAATTTTTCCTTTTTTCAGAATCCTAAACAAAAAAAATTACTTATTATAATAAAGTTTGGTTCTTCAAACTTCAAAGTTAGTAATTAGTACGATCACGACACATGTCAATTATTCGCATGTTCTTTTCTTCTTACAAACTCATGTCGATTTCTTTGTTATTATTGTCATGCTGCCTACGTAAATTATTGCCACAATAATGATTAGGCGTTTGTACAGTAATAGTTGTCACTCTATAAAAATATTTGTTTATTAATGCAAATGTTGTTTCTTAAAATAATTATTATTATCTTAAAGACTTCATATATAATTTTATATATGTAAAAATATTAGACCTAAACCCTTAACATTACTCTATCTCTCAACTCTAAATCTTTAACAAAATTTAGGATAAATGTGCATTAAAAACTAGAGTAAATAGAAAAATAATATTTTTTAAAAAATAATTTATTATTAAATAAACTATTTTATAAATATTTTAAAACTATAATTTATCTTAAAATTACTACTAAATAATTTAAAATCTAAATATAATATTAATAATTTTAAAAATATTTTTTTAGAAATTAATTTATAGTTTCGTAGTATATATATTTTTAACCATAAAATATTCTAACAAATTTCACAATATTTAAAATAAAAATATAATCAAATATTATTTTGCAATTATATTTTGTTTAAAATTTTAAAAATAGAAATTACTCTCAAATAATATTTATGATAAACTATTAACAGAAATCATTTTTGATATCTTAGTATATATTTATTTATTTATGAGATAGTTTAGCTCATATCACATTTTTAAATATATAATTGTCATGTGTCACAATCATGTTACCTATTAATTTTGAAAAACTAGGCGCAATATTAGTATTTTATGATAAGATTTCATTAAGATTTTAGAAAAAACAAATTAGTATTAAATAAATTATTTTTCAAATCTGTTTTTAAAGTGTTTTTAACATTAAATAATTTTTAAAATTAGTTGTTTCAAACTTCGTTTTTTATTTTCATGGTACATATATTTTTAATCATTACATATTTAAAACACATGTCACAATATTAGAAAACAAATTGTTATCAAATAATCTTTTGCAATTATATTTGGTTAGGGTTTCAAAAATGGAAAATTACTATTAAATAATATTAATAATTACTTTCTAAAAATTTTGTTTTGGTTATTATCTTAGTATATATTATTTTAATTATGAGATATATTAGAACAAGTCACATTTTAAATATATAATTGCCATCATATTAATTATCAACTTTGAAGAACCAAGAAACTTAAAAAAAAATATTCAACAAAATTAAATTATAAAATTCAACAATATAATAAATTATTTAATAAAAATCATGAATAAAAACTATTTCTGTTAAATAAATAAATAAAATTCATTTATGTATCATGATTATAAAATAAAAATTTTAACTTGAACTTATGTAAAAATTTTAATTATAAAATAAATCTCACACAACATATACAAATCAATCATAAAATTATAATAAAATTATTATTACTTTATGTTCGTTATTAAATTAAAACATCAAAAATCCCATTGCAATGCAAGGGGCTTATATCTAGTAAAGAATATAACAAGAAGGATATAACACTACATATCCTAGATCGTCACTTAATCATCCTAATCTAACAAAGCCCATAGACTCAAAAGAAGCCTACTCACTAATCATATCATGAGGAACCTTAAACACATGCTAAGTTTAAGACTAATCACAGTAGATAGCAAGAATAACTCAATAAACAAAATAATCAAAGATGAGAATATATTAAAGATAGAGTTAGTGTCAAGTGTTTAAAGACAAAACAAGAGAAACTATATGGTTAATTTTGGCCTCTAAAAGTATATATAGGTCTTCTAAAAATTAGTTGGTTCAACCCAAAATAAAGTATAAAAGGGTGAGATCTTTTTCCCATGGTGAGCACACAAAGCCGCTATGGGTGGTCGTTAGGTTGGTGGAGACTTTGTTTGCCCGCTGCGAGTTGGCCGATATGGTACTTGGCTTCTCCCATGTTTTTTTGTCTCTTAGCGACCTAATGATGTCGCTAAGGCTGAGTCGCACTCCAAAATTAGCAGCTCCATCAAACCGTTATACACTGGTCACTATGGGACTCAGTCGTGTCCAATTTCCCATCTCTGTAGCGATCTGTTGATGTTGCTACGCTCTGGTCGCTACAAAACTTCTTTGTTTCTGGGCTTCCTTCTCGTAGCAACCTTGCCATGTCACTACGACTTCCTTTTGTGGATCAAACTTCGTATATAGGGACCTCTCAACGTCTCTACGCCCTTACCACTGTTACACTTAGTCAAAAAATCCCTCTGCGCTTCATTCCTCACTCTTTTTTCTCTAAAATGCATCAGTCACCTCCAAATTCAAGAAGAAATAACTACAACACCTGATAAATACAAACGATATGCACCTAAATGAACTCTAAATTCACCAAAATGAGAATCAAAATGATGGACAGAAGAATGCAAAATCAAGAGACATCATGTCACCATGGAATGTGTTTGGGTTTATAGTTGCACTCAACGTGGGGTTTGCCTCATTAGCCTTGGTGCTGGTCCCACTCGAGATCAAACAAGTTGTAGTTCATGCTATTGTGGGCACATGGACTTATGGGCATGTGGTCTTGTAGAGTTGATAGGAGTCATCTGATTTAAAAGGCACATGGCTGGACCAGATGGTAGATTTGACGATGTACTTTATGAGCATGGTGTTGTTTTGCTTTTGAGCCCCTATGAAGGCATGAGCCAGTAAGTAAAATTGTGGACGTGATATGCTTAGTAGATACTTTGGTATGGTTGGTAGTAATCACGGCGATCAGCCTAATATGGACATGTCGTTGAAAATGGTAATCTGGATCCATTTTCCTGCCTTGGTGGCTGAATAGATAACCTCTTGAGTTGGACGAATTGAACTCCTTTCTTTAGAGTTGAACAAACTTATATTTATAGTAGAAATCGTGCATACTTTAGAATTATAATATATATATATATATAGATATATATCATTAGATAACATAATATTTATTTTTTCTTAAATATCGCTAGATAATATAAATCTTTAATTTCCCCTTAGATTTGGAGAGATTCAATCATATCATGAAATATGTAAATATTCATATTTATCTGAAAGTTCATTTTTTACTCGGAGAAGTAGGAATCATCTGACTCAGAAGACGAAAATGAAAAACAAGAGATCAGCATCATGCTAATCTAGAGCTTTTTCTTCCTAAATTAACTATCCGTAATAAGTACCACAATTTGATGAACCACAAATAATTGATGTCGTAACAATATCATTCTCAAAGAGACTAGGACAACGTCTAATATAGATTTTGATATATCTGATTTTTGTTTTGAAATTTCTAGTTTAATACTTTAGTAATTTCTTGAAAATAAATTATTAAAACTATTATATATTACAGTAAATATCAATGATCACAGTATCACAAACCTTATGAACTGCAAATAATTTATGTCTTTACAAAATTGTTTTCAGAGGGGACTTTTCTTGACTTGCGCACCAGCCATCCTGTAATCAGATTGCAGTTTTAATCAATAATGATATGCAAAACTACAATCCGATCGATAAACCAAAGCTGCTTTTTTTTTTGTCACAAAAACCAAAGCTGCTTAATTTTTAATACTAGGGCGTTGTCACAATGCTTTGAGATTAATTTTATTAGGACATTGATCATTTGCGAATCATCAAGTCGTGGTACTGAAATCATTAACATTTGCTAGTATAAAAAATCCTAAACCATTTTGGTTCCCGCGGCCGGTGCATGACGGTCGAGAGAGACTTGAAAATGTCAATTGTGTCAAACCAGCTTAAGCTCTCGATCAATCTAAGAGAACCTCATGATAAAAATTGCAACAAACCGATCTCTTAACCACCAAACAAAAACTCACTTCTCCGTTTACTTACTACACCATTACGATGATTTTAATCGGTAGCTAAAACAAAAATAATCACCACTAAAAAGAAAGAATACACTTCGTTTTAAGCTAGGACTGGTTTTGGGTCAAACCGGATGAATCATTCGCATTGCCTCTTAAATTTCAAAGAAATACTATACATAGATTACATAGATCATATAACTCCAAAACAAGTTATTAAAATTAACTTTAGAATGTTTGTGACCTGCTTATTTTCAGATCCAGCACTGCTCTAAGCAAATAAAGGAACGTATGATTGACATATACCGACTACATTTGGCAAACACTAAACTGAAATAAATGGCAAGACTCATGAGAGTAGGCTTCGCATTTAAGATCAGCCCCTGAGATAGGACAATCCATACATATATACTTTTGGATGGTTTGGAGGCGAATCTATACATACTAAGCATTTTAAATTTGAGGTCAGTGCCAAATGTTTTTAAATGTATTCTACTAGTTGAGGTAAAAATAAATAAATAAATAAAATTATACATTTAAAATCACACTAGATTTTGAACATATATGAAGATATATAAGTATTTGGCTATCCCGTCATCTGTTTGGATAACTAAAATATACATAATGTTATGTTTTTTTCTGTAACTTGTATTTCCCCTGCAGGTTAGTTGAAAAACCCTAAAGTTCTCTCTGACGGCAACAATGGAGATCGCGCTAGCGAGATCATGATCTCCAGGCTTCAATTCACTCTTTGGTGGTCGATTACTCTTTCTCAGATTGATTTCCTTGTCATCTGACGAAGGGTTTGATTCCTTATTTACTCGATTCAAAGGTTTCTTATTAGCCAAGGCATCATCTCCTTCAACGTTTTGACAGCGGTAATGGAGAAACTCTAGTGCGCTCATCATCTCTGGTCTTCAAACCACCATCTGGTGGTTCAGTGGACACTTTTAGATTGATCTTTGTCAATCTCGGCGTTATCTCCGGTTTCTGTTTACACGTTTTCACTCGTCGTCTCCGGTCCATCTACGGCTTCAGTGTTGTCTTCGCTTGTCTCTGGTTTTACTGTTCCTCGACGGTCTCCTATCTGCGACCCTAGAGTTTGTTTTTCTATCGTCGTCACAGACTTAGTCGTCTCCGGTTCATCCTGTTTCGTTGTTGTCTCCGGTTCTACAGCTTCTGAAGATTGTTCTGATCTCGGTTAGGGTTCAACCTCGGACTCTCGTCGTCACTGTTTTGATCATATGTATCAGCACTCAGCTCAGTTAGGCTCTGCTCATATGGCAGACCGAAAAGGAAAGGGGATTTCCCATGAAATTGATGATGAGCCAATTCACTTAAACGGATCAAGATGATTCTCATGCACTACGAGATCATCATCTCTCATTGATAGGAAAAGTTCTGTATCCTAAGAAACATAACTTGGTGAAGCTAATCCAGCATATGCCTACAGAATGGAACCTTCAAGATCGAATCACGGCTAATGATCTAGATAACGGAAAGTTCCTATTTAACTTTGAAAACGAACAAGATCTGCAGTTTGTACTCAAGCAAGGGCCCTTTCATTACAACTTCTGCATGCTTGTTCTTCTTTGTTGGGAACCAATCGTCCATGACGATTACCCATGGACTATACCGTTCTGGGTTGAGGTTACTGGTATTCCCTTACATCTCTGGACGTCAAAGAATCTGAAAAGATAGGATCTCAGCTAGGTCATGGTTATGATGATAATATACAAGAGTCGGAAGGTCGAATGGTTATTGAAGTTGACACTCGGAAGCCTCTTGTATTCACTAGGAAGATCTTATCACCGGGTGGAGACAAAGTTTCTATTCAGATAAAGTACGAAATTCTCTTTAAACACTGTTCATCTTGTGGTATGTTAAGTCATGAGCTATCTCTCTGTCCAAGAGAACATGGGACGCGAGGACAACAGGAGAAGAGGGATGTTTTCTCACGGGCTCAGCCACCTATTTGCGATGCAGCTCGACAGCCTTTATTGCGAGCACAAAAGTCTTATGAGCGGGTTAGTAGTCATGATCAGAGGGAGAGTTCACATCATCGTAGTGGTGGGCTACAATCATCACAGAGAATCTCAGAGGACTATCAGAAGTCAGGCTATGTTGGCCATACGCGCAAGGAGGACACATCAGATTGGTTTGTAGGCCATGGTGGAAAAGATAGATACAAACCAGTCATGAGGCGTTATGGCTCAAGATATGCCCCTTATGATAAGAATGGACATAAATCATGGATGCCAAAGGATAAAGCTGTATCACAAAGGGAACCAGTGTCTACTACTGCTATTAGGCAGCAGTATGCTACTACGGAGACAATGAATATTACTCGGGAGCCGTATGCTCAAGATAAACAGTTTCACATTGGGCCTTCATCATCACTGATGGAGAATGCAGCTGAGAGTGCGCCACCAGTTTCAAGTGGACAGAAGATAGCAAGTGTGATTATTACTCCTCAAGACAGCTAATGGAACAAGATGACAACGTCACAAAACGCAGTAAATCACTTGCTCGATCTATTACTTTCTCTCCTACGGAGGAAGTCCTTCCACAAAATGCTCAAATGATAGATGCTCTAGGAGAGATGGAGCTTGGCGTAGATAATAAGATGGATGATGGAAAGGAGATTATGATGGATTTTGATGATTTGCTTGGACAGGATCTGATGGAGCTGGAAAAGGGAAGGTTACTTTCAGCTCCGGTGGTGGAGACAGTAGCTGACCAGCCGGTAAAAGAAAAGGCGAAGGGAGGGGGAACGTATGTGATCCCTTTGGGTCTGCCAATTAAGAAAGCTGAGTTCATTCGTCGGGGATCTCCAAAACAAAGATCAGGTTCGTCAAGGGGCTCTAATCGATCTGTTCATCGTCGTCATAATTCAAAGGCATCGAAATCAAGTTCTTCTAAGGGTAATGGTTTGGAGGGGTCCTGAAACGCACACCAATTAACCTAATGTGCACACTACCACAATCGAATGGTATGTCGATGTAGCACTTTAGGATCGAATCCACAGAGACCAACTATTACACTTTATTTCTATGGGATCAAAATTAAGCTAAGACAATATGGGGTTTTTGATTTGGTTGTAACGTGCAAAGCAGCAAATAAAATAAAATAAATGTGAATTCAGATTAAAGAAAAGCCAGCCTAGGGTTACTTCATCGGGTGCTAATACTTGTGAGCCAAACAATTATTCAAGTGCTAATAAGAACAGTCTAGAACTCGGATCACTCAAGTAGAACAGTCCACTGTCGTAGCAATGCTCCTTACGCTGATCGATCTCACCGTCTAACTGTCGTTGAGGTGAGAAGCGATCGAAAGCAATAGAGATCAGGTCCGATAGGTTCACAAAACACCCTAATATCTACTTTCGCTGATTAGGGATGCAATGCTCATTCAAAACAAATCTAGCAACCTATTACACGGTTAATGAACAGGTTAAACCTATGATCTAACATTAAGCGGCCAGTTTAATGCAAGCAATAAGAACAGTTATGAATGAAGACAATCAATGGATTCACTTATCTATGTTTAGCTCACGAAATCAACACCCTAGAACCCTAGACAAGCTAGCCGACTACTCAGCCATGACACAAGAGATCAAAGACATGGATACTGAATAATACTTCATAAAAATAACAGAAACAAAGAGAGGGTTCAGGATAATCTTCTCTATGGAGAGAGAGATGGAGCCTTCTCCCTTTACAATAAGCAAATCCAATAATCTAAAAGTCTCCAATGGTTTCTTGTGTCTAAAATAGCGTAGAATGATAATGAGAAAAACAGAAAATATGATATATCAAAGCCACAGGCGGCTGGGAGAGAAAAAGAGGATAATTAGGGCAAATCCCGAAATAATAGTGGTTTCCATAAAAATCTCTGCCGCTGGAACAATCACTCGGGTTGTTCCGCTCGATCAGGAACAATCATCAGACTGTTCTGCGTGAAAATCACCAAACTGCACTGTTTTCTGTCTCTTTTGTTCCAGCAGGTCCATCTCCCATCCAGTGCAACTCCAGACCTGTAATGACTCGAAAAGGACTAGAAAGACTCGATAAAGACTTGAAAATCAATTAGAAAACATATATATAATGATGTATAAAACACCATATATCAGGTCCAATATCACCTCCAGAGGTCATCCATGAAGACACTCAGTTGGAACTGTAGAGGGATTGGGAACAACCTCACAGTTCGACGCCTTACAGAGATGTGTCAGAAGCATCGCCCAGGACTAGTGTTTCTATCTAAGACGAAGAATAGGAGGCTGATGTTGTAAAACATTCAGGCCGACTTAGGATTTGATAGTTTGTTTACTGTTGAGCCACTTGGTCTCAGCGGAGGTTTAGCTCTTTTATTTATGGATGATTTTCAAGTTAATGTTTTATTTTCGAATAACATAATTGATATTGAGGCAGTCATTGATGGAATAAAAGTCTATATGACATTTGTTTATGGAGACCGTGTTTTAGAACGTAGGGATCAGGTTTGGGAGCGTTTTACGCGCTTTGCAACAACTAGAAATGGACCTTGGTTTATGATTGGTGACTTTAATGAAATAATTGATCATAGTGAGAAGGAAGGAGGCAGACGACGCTCTGATAGCTCCTTTTTGCCATTCACACATATGCTAAGTAATTGTGGCATGCTAGAGTTCCCATTCACTGGAAATAAGCTTTCATGGGTGGGAAAAAATATCTGGAGGAACAACAATAAGATGCCGTCTAGATAGAGCAGTGGTAAATGAAGATTGGCATGAGAAGTTTCCGCACACAGCAGCAAGATACCTCAGGCTTTGGGGCTCGGATCATCGTCATGTCCTAACAGATATTCTCAAAAGACCAGTGAGGAGGAAAAGACCAGTGAGGAGGAAAAAGAAATTCAAATTTTATAAAAGATGGCTAGATATTGAGGAGCTAAGGCAAGTCATTCTTGAAGGATGGAAGTCAGAGGAATTACCGCCTGAAGCAAGTATTATGGATCATATTGTTAGCTGTCGGAAAGCTTTGAACCAATGGAGGAGAGAGAATAACGTGAATTCATAAAAGTTAGTAGAGGAACTCAAAGAGAATGTAGTTGTACTCAGATGATAATGCTACATCTGAAGAAATAGCTGTCGTTCTAAAGGAACTATCTACCGCTCTTAAGGCAGAAGAAATGTTCTGAAGGCAAAAGAGCAGAGTACTATATTTAAGGGAGGGAGATTGAAATGCAAATTTTTTCTATCAACTAGTGAAACAGAGGAGAGCAAAGAGTAGGACTACACAACTCTTAGATGAAAATGGAAACATGGTCGAAGATGAAGAAGGACTGGTAGCCATTGCTACTAGTTATTTAAGGCAAAATTTTGAATCATCCAACCCAGAGGATATAGCAGAAGCACTTACGGAGGTTAAGATGACTATTACTGGATAAATAAATGAAGATCTCATAGCGCCAGTATCAGAATGGGAGGTTAAACAAGCGCTTTTTGCTATGCATCCAGAAAAGACTCCTATACCAGATGGGATGACAGCTATATTCTATCAAAAGTTTTGGGACATTGTGAAAGATGATTTAACTCATATGGTTAATCAATTTCTCTTTCAATGTACAATGGCGCAGGGGTTAAATGACACAAATATTTGTCTCATACATAGAAGACAACACAGCTGAACAAGATGACAAAGTTTAGACCGATCAGTCTATGAAACGTCAGCTATAAAATAATATCTAAGGTCTTATGCCAAAGATTGAAGCAGGTTCTCCCACAATTGATTTCTGAAACTCAGTCAATTTTTGTGGTAGGGAGACAGATTACAGATAATGTCATGATAGCACATGAAATTTTCCATGCTTTGCAAACCAAGCCAGTAGGACGAGCTAAGAGAATGAACATTAAGACATACATGAGTAAAGTTTACGAAAGAATGAAGAATGGAATGGTCTTTTATAGAGGCAGTCATGAGAAAGATGGACTTCTCCGAGGTATGGATTAAATGGATTATGAGATGTGTCACCTCGGTCAAGTACCAAGTTTTGATAAATGGAGAACCCAGGGGACATATAATTCCAGAGAGAGGTTTACGTCAAGGAGATCATTTGTCTCCTTTCATATTTATTCTATGTATGGAAGTGCTCGTTAGCCTTCTTAGTCAAGTAGAGAATCAAGGGAAGATAACGGGGGTGCGAGTCACACCCGTTAGCCCCTCGGTATCCCACCTTTTTTTGCTGACGATAGCTTTTTATTCTGTAAGGCGGAGCCCCGTGAATGTGAAGAAGTTATGAAAGTATTCAGGAAATATAGGCATGCATCTGGACAATGCATAAATTTTGAAAAGTATTATTTACTCTTTGGCAAGAGGATACCAGCAAATGAACGTCAACATATCAAAGACACACTGAGCATCCAAAACGAAGGAGGAATTTAGGCATACCAGAGGATATCAGTGCGTCTAAATGCAAGCTATTTGCGTTCCTAAAGGAGAAGCTGTTACACATAGTGAATGGATGGACTGGTAGATGGTTATAAAAAGGAGGAAAGGAAGTAGTGATTAAGTCTATCTTACTGGCTCTCCCGACGTATGTGATGTCTAACTTCTTACTCCCTCTCGAGATCTGCGTGAACCTCGCAAATGCCATTGCACTATTTTGGTAGAGCTCAAATCCACCAAAAAGAGAGATTCACTGGGCTAGATGTGATAAGATGTGTGCACCTAGAGATGAAGGAGGAATTGGTTTCCGTATGATCCATGAATTCAACTTATCCCTTTTAGCTAAACAGCTGTGGCGTCTTGTTCAGTTTCCAGACTCATTAGTGGCAAGGATATTACGAGGCAAATACTATCGACTGAGTTCGTCGTTGCAAATATGTTCAGTAGATACTACATCTTATGTGTGGACAAGTATCATAGCGGCAAGGAAGCTATTGTTGTTGGGTATCCGAAATAAAGTACATTCAGGATATGAGATTAAGGTATGGCAGGATCCATGGATCCCATCATTGCCAGCAATATCAGCTCGACCTAGTGCCCCAGTGGTACATCCGAAAATGACAGTTAGTAGTCTTATTAACTTTGAGACAAAAGAGTGGGATATACGAATGCTGGAACAGTATGTTCATCATGAGGACTTACCAAATATACAGAGTTTGGCTATAAGCCCAACTCATCGACCGGATAAGTTCTGCTGAAACTATAACAAAAATGGTCAATACACAGTAAAATCTGGATATTGGATAGCCACAAACATATTGAAGGATGACGGGGAAAAATAAGTTCTGGAACCCAGCATAACTAAACTCCAAGCCTTTACATGGAAAGTTAATGCTCCACAAAAGATTTGCCATCTTATGTGGCAATTGATTACAGGACAAGTAGCGGTTACCAGGAACATAGTACGAAGAAACATACGCTGTGATAAATACTGCCCATGATGTGGAGAACCAGAAGAAACCGTTTCTCATGTAATCTTTGAATGTCCATCACCTCAAAAAACATGGGCGTTATCATCAACACCATCCAGTCCACAAATATTCCCTACCTCGAGCATATACAATAATATGGATTATTTGTATTGGAGGAAGAATAGCATAATGGAGCCAGAAAATGATAGGGATCCATATCCATGGATTATTTGGTACATATGGAAGGCTAAAAAAGATAAGCTATTCAGGGATCCTATGAAACTAGTCAGGCATGCAGAGAGTGAACGCTAAGCTTGGCACAATGCCAAGGAGAACATGAATACGAATCAAGTTATTCAAAAGTCTCAAGCCTTAAGCTTGGTTGACATATGCATGATAGATGGTTCTTGGACCTCTACGGATCAGTTTAGTGAAATTGGATGGGTTTTGAAGGATAGCAGGGGAAATATCCAACTACTACGGACGAGAAACTTGAGGAGGAGAGAGTCAGCTTTACACTCGGAATTGGAAACTTTAAAATGGACAATAGAAACAATGTTGCAACTCTCAGATTGTCAGCGATTTAGTACAGACTGCAAAGACCTAATTACAATGTTGACGGAACCACAAGTCTGGCTAAGCTTCTCAACTGAATTGGAAATGATTCAAACTCTCAAGATGTGCTATTCGGGCTTCAAGATCTACTACATTCCAAGAACAGAAAATATGATAGCTGATTCATTAGTTAGGACTACTCGTACTTTCCATAGATCTTTGTGTTACTTTGGTTGTTTTATTCCGGTCTAGTTACCTAGAACACCTCAAGTTTGACTAATAGAATAACCGTTTGATGCCAAAGAAAACTAATATATATATATATATATATATATATCTTTATTTATAATTTTATTTGGTTTGGATGGAAGATAATTTAATATAAATTTAAATTTAAAATTATAGGTTAATGCGGATATTTTGTTTCATTTCCCTGTCCCACATGTATATCCTACTAATTGAAGTAAAATAAATAATTATAAATTTGTGTACATTAGATTTGAATATATATGAAGAATAATAATAAATTATTTAATCTATGCATTTTGGACGGTTTGTTATTTGTATTTTGAGTACTTACGTTGATGTTTGAAGTGGTTAAAGTCTATGTCATTTTTAATGAATAATTTATATTTAATTTTTATTTTTATTAAAAATTTATTGATTCTTTTTTTTATGATTTTGGTATCCGGATATCTCGAGAGAATCCGACTAGCGTGCCCCGCAGAGAACCTGCCGAAAACACCCATCCAAGAAAACTGGTGATCACTCTATATTAAGTCACATGTGGCTACGCACAGCAGATATGGTTTTTTCCGTATTTGATCCAAAGAAAAAATTATTGATTATTGATTAAAGATAATAAAATTGTTAAGAGATTAAAAATGTTTATAACACTAATAAACTGTAAACTAATACTTTAATCTTAACTGATATTCCTCTTTATATTTAAAAGTGATGTTTTAATTTTTTGTAGATTGGCCAAAAATTATATTACGTAATGATTTTGTTACACTATACATTTAGCCAATATTTGGATGGATCTAACATATATTTTGTAATTACATTTTATTATCTAATATTAATAAATTATAATATATCAAAACCTTAAAATTTAGAACTGTTAATGTTTTTAATACCCTTAATAAACTATTATAATTTAACAATAAATTAATAATAAACTTAAAAATTGTCAAACGAAAAGGAAAATATGTATGATAATAATTTTTATTTGATAGTTTAGTGATGTTTGATATTACTTGTGTTTTTTTCCACACATGCATGCATAATTTTCTTACGAACATTTATTAGTTTATGTTTTACTAATTTAAAAATCAGCATAAATTATTATTTATGGTTTCACAAAACATCAAATTATATATATATGATAAAATTTCATCAAAATATATAGCTTTATATTATGTTAAAATTTAAATCATTCACTTAGTAGAAATATTTTAGAAAATATCTTTATACTATTTTTTCATTGATTTATATTTAATTATAAAGCGATTAATATCTTAACTTCTTTGATTTATATGATATAATATTATTTTCAGATAAAATAATATATATATATATATATATATTATCTATAAAAAATTATCTAATATAAGATATAAATCTAATTTTAATATAAATTCGTTTTTAATTATATAATAAATTACATACAAAATTCATTTAGTGTAAAAATTACACTAACAAGTATAGCTTTAACCTGAGAGTTCGAATCCGAAAAATCACTTTACAAATAATTGTATAGATAGATCTGATGATTGTGATCATTACCTTTTTTATAAAGAAATAAGTTATAATAAAATAACTTTGTGTCCACATTTTCCTGAAGCATTAATTTGTGCAATGGAGTGCATGAATAAGTTATAATTCAGATGTAGTTTTTACGACGGATTATTCTCAATTAGTGAAGATGGTGTCGATGCCCGAAAATGGCCAGGTTTTTTTACACATATGGAAGAATTCAGCCGCAGTAAGACTTTCTTCCCTAACTTCCGAATCAAACATATTCCAAAAGTACAAAATACTTTGGCGGACAAGTTTGCATGCGGTGCGAAGAGTTCTTATTCAGTTATGCTTTATGTTGATTTTACTGCACCGGTTTGGTTCTCTGAACCGGTTACGTAATTTAGACGATTGTTTTAAAAATATATATATATTATTATCCCAATTCGTTTTTCTTTATTTTTTTTCCTGAGTTATCTTTATTTTCTTTACTTATTTATTTGTTTTTATTTTAGTTTTGTTTTTCTGAAATTTGCTTTATAGTTTCATATATATTTGTGGTTAAAACAGTAATTTACAAAGTTAACAACGATGAAAAGATGAATGTTTATTTTTTAATTTTTTAATTGAGTGTTTGATGTGTGATAGTACATCTACCATTCAAATAGTTCTTTGTTTTGTAGTCATCAAGCATTGGCCTCTAAAACAACCTGATATCCAGCATGTGTTTCTTCATGGGGATTTAAAAGAAATTGTATTCATGACTCAATCTCTTAGTTTCAAAAATCCTAACAGGCCAGACTATGTATGTAAGCTTAAGAAAGCTATATATGGTTTGAAATAGGCTCCAAGTTTGTGGTTTGACAAGTTCAATACATTTCTTCCTGATTTTGGATTCCAATACAACTTCTTGGATCCTTCGCTATTTGTCTATCACTACAGTTACATAATCTACTTATGTATGTTAACGATATAATATTGACAGGCAATAACAGCACACTGCTTGATCAACTGCTGCTCAGTCTCAACAAAGACATCAAGATGAAAGATATGTTCACTTTGGAATTCAAGTCCATCAACATGCTAAAGGTCGCTTCCTAAACCAAGCCAAATACGCTCATGATCTTCTTTGTATAGCTGGAATGGAAGAATGTGCCCTAATTTCAACCCCAATACTTTTAAAACTTGATCAGGTTGCCATACACAATGAATATTTTCCTGAGCCATCTTACTTCTGGAGTTTGGCAGAGAAGCTGCAGTGCCTTAAAATCACAAGACCAGGTCTTCAGTTCTCTGTCAACTATATATGCCAACAAATGCATTCTCCTACACAGTCCGACTCTCACATACTGAACCGCATTCTTTGTTATATTAAAGAAACATTGGAGATGGGTATAAGTATCAAGGATAACACTGATTCCACTCTTTTGTGCTATTTTGACTGGGCTGGGTGTAAGAAAACAAGACGTTCCACATGTGGTTTATGTACTCTACTGAGTTCCAAATTAATCTCATGGTCATTTAAAAGATATGAAATTGTGTCCAAGTCATCAACCGAAACAGACTAACGATATCTCTTGATGTCTCTGAAATTACATGGTTATAAAATTTGTTAAAATTAATGGAATTACAACAACAGGTTACACATATGCTTCTATGTGATAACATGTCTGATGTTTGCTTGTCTGTGAACTTCATGTTCCACAAAAATACAAAACATTATGATGTGGACTATCATTATAGTCATGATAGAGTGACTCTTAAGGGTTTGCAGGTTAAACTTATTTCAGCCTCTTTACAGCCTGTTGTGTCTTTACTAATTTTTTTCTCAGGATCCATTTTAAATTGCATGAAAAAATTGGTATCTCATTACCTCTGATTCCAAGTTTGAAGGGGCATATTAACAAAAGAAAGCTGAAGTCGTCTGCTCCAACTTAAATCTTAATGGATCTCAAAACAAAGCATGTGATCAAACGTTGAATCCAACTTGAGATTCCAATCTCATCCCAGCTTACTCTCCTCTGCTCATGATAAATGTGTTCAATGTTACACTTACTACTGCAATGACTCAAATGTCGGCTCATTGTATGACCACAACGAATAAATTATATTGCCTTAGATTATGTGCTAAGGTTTACTAGATGATAAAGATAAGATGTAATATCATAGGAAAGGTACAGCTCATGGGGACTCGAAACTTAATAAATCAAGAGTGTCTTGCATTCAGAATTGGGATCACTACAGTGGGCGATGGAGAACATGTTCCTCACTTGACATATCAGAGTTTCAGAACAGATTGTAAGGACCAAGGACCTGATTGCCATGATCAAGGAGCCAAACGCCTGGCGAAGCTTCGCAACAGTACTAGAGAGGATTGCGACTCTGCAGATATGCTTTCCGGACTTCAAGATCACCCATATTCCACGAGCGCAAAATCGGATTACGGACTCTTTAGCTAGGACTACGAGGTCTTTTCATAGAGAATTATGTTTTATTGGTTGTTCTATTTCAGTCTGGTTATACATACCACCTCTTGTTTGAGTAATAGAACAACCGTTTGATATTAAAAAAAGGTAAATTGAAAAGTTAAGAAAATAAGAAAAAACTTTCTTCTTCAGCGTTTTTTTTTTTTTTTTAATGCACCCTTCGAAGTTTCTCTATCGTTTACAAATAACACTTGGTAAAAAATAATATGAGAGGGAGATCAAGCTGGAATGCGACGACCTTTTGAAAGGCGTTGGGAATGTATATTTGTAAATCATATTATGCATGTAGGCAATGTTTTGAAAACCGACCAGAACACTGAACCGGACGACTACTGGGCCACCGGATCACTGGGTCGACCGCGGATGAACCGCGGATGAACCGTGAATTAATAAATGAATTAGTTTTATTATATAATAATATATTAGCTAATAAGTAAAAATAAAAATATCGAAACTAAAGTTATTACTTTCTAAATATCTTTAAAACATAAAATAATAGTTTGGATATTTATATATTTTATGTTAAATAAACATTTAGAATACTTAACTTAACTTTTATATTTTTATTTTTATTTGATATACAAAATATCAAAAATAGTTTACTACATGTAACTAGTTAAGAATTATGACATCTAAAAAATCAAGAATAAAATTCATAAATATTTATGTCTAATGTGAATAATAAATTAAACTTCAAATCCAAAATAAACTAAAAGTAAAACAAATTGTAATAAATTGTAAATGAACCAGTAGAGGTAAGGAGACGAAGAGGAAAAAGAAGACGGCAATAAAAACTTATATTTTTAGTTGCAAATTTAGAATATAAAACACAATTAAAAATATAATTAACAACTAAAAAAGTTATATATTGGTTCAACCGGTGGTTCAACCGGTACCGGGTTTTGGGTTTTAGTGGGTTTTAGCGGGTTTTTAAATTTTGGGTTTTTCACAAAACCCAACCCGGATTTATTTTGGGTCACCGGATTTACCGGTTCAACCACAGGTCCGGGTCGGGTTTCAAAACACTACATGTAGGTTAGTGTTTTACGTTATTGTCACCGATGTGTCGCGACAATTTTGTGCGAGGATTTACAGAGGCATGAGGCATTGTAAAAAAGGTTCATAAGATAGTTTTGAACGATGCTTTTAATAAATTCAATTGTTATAAAATGTGAAAAACTAATGAAATAGATACAATCTAAAACCTTATTTTTGCTTTCAGTTGTTCTTATGATTTTTTGTTACCCGATTGTAATAATCAAGACTTTTTCTTGGGTTCACCCCTAGGGTGAACCTTTAGGTTCACCAACCAATAGAAAGTTGTTATTTTAAATCTAATATCTTTTAATTAAGGAAATAAAAATAACTTGCCAAATTATATTATGCTTTTAAAATAAATAAAAAGATTAAATAAATAAAAATAACAATAGTTCTCAATAAAGATTATTTTAAAAAAATATTTATTTATAAGATTTGGAGTTTAGTGTTTAAGATTTATAGTTTAGAATTTATGCAAATGTTTAGTGTTTTTCCAAGGGTTAGGGTTTACCCAAGGGTTTAGAGTTTACCCAAGGGTTTAGGGTTTAGGATTAGAGTTTAGGGTTTAGTGTTTTGTTGACAACATGTTTAGTGTTTTTTCCAAGGGTTTATGGTTTACCCAAGGGTTTAGGGTTTATGATTAGAGTTTAGGTAGTATTAGAGTTTAGGGTTTAGTGTTTTGTTGACAACATTAATTTCTTTAATTCATTTTTATATACTATTTTTATTTATTTTTAAATTTTATTTTGAAAAAATAATATAATTTGACAAATTATTTGTTTCCTTAATTAAAAGATATTGAATCTAAAATGACAAGTTTTTATTGGTTGATGAACCTAAAGGTTCACCCTAGGGGATGAACCCAAGAATATCAAATAATTAGCTATAACATAATAAAAGTTAATCAGCAAAGGCTTCTTTAAACAAGGGCCAAGTTCAAACTCTGGTTGAGCCATAACTGAATGTATATTTTAACCATTATATTAAGAATGATTTCTCAAATTATTTGAGGATTCAAGTTGTTATGGTCCTAGACTCGTAGTCACTATCCAAAACCCACGCTGTTGACAAAGACAACTTTGTAAAACGAGGCATCCTAGCTAATCACTCACTTTGAATTGAAATTAGATTATTTTTTGAAGTTATTAAAGTGCATAAAAGAAAACTTCTGGTTTTAGCTGACACTTTGAAGGCTTTTTGTTAAAAGTAATCATAACAACTCACCAAAAATCTTCTACAATTTCATCAAAGTTTTTTTTTTTTTGATCGAACATCAAAGTTTAAATCATTCCAATTTTTAATATACTCAATAATAAATCGCTTCTTTCTGTTGCTGTTTATATTGATTGTAAATGGATTTATAACCTTAACCACACTGATCACTAGTTATTTACTCATTGGAACCTATAATATTAAAATATAAAACACAACACAAAGCATAACAATTTCATAATGCTAAATAAAACTGCAAATATACATTTTCGTTTTCTTTTTGTGGTGGGGGAGAAACAGAATAAAATATAATGACATTCAAAACTAAGAAGGATAAATAGAAAAACGTGGACGATGAGGTTTCGTATTTTTGTGAGAAGAGGAGTGATGAAGTTGGCGTCGTTTCTCAGCAAAGCCATCACTGTTTCTCATTATCCAGTATCTCTCTATCTCTTCTGGTTGTCTTCCTGGCACTCGTCCTGCTATTAAATCCCACCTAAATTTTAAAAATAAACACACCTGATTACACTTTTATATATTTATTTTGTCAATTCGGGTTCTATTTGTAGCTAGACAAGCATTTATTCATAAGTATATATTAGGTTCTCGACTTTATATATAATATATGTATATAATTTAATGAACGTGATAGCTTTAAAACTAAATGTTTTAAGAAAATTAGTGGACGCCATGTGCTTTCCTCTAGAATATCGTACACTGTACAACTACAAAACGTAAGTACATGCCTAAATAAACGTATGTAACCTGGAAATATACAAGCATATTAAATTATTTACCTATCATTGTATAGAATACCGTTTCTCTTTGGGCCGAGATAAATTGATAGAAAAAGAAAAAGAAGAAGAAGAAGAAGAAGAAGAAGAAGAAGAAGAAGAAGAAATTGCTACCTATCACCGACAAGTCTATGCATTCGAAAGATGAGATCTTCTTCTTGTTCTGTCATATTGATAAATTCCCATTCAATACTGCTCACTTCTGCACGAGCAGTTATATTCAACCAATTAAACTCAAAACAAATATTATATTAACAAAAAAAAGGAATTACTTTTTGTTTTTGGTTAAAACTGGAAACTTAATCTTGCTACGTTTTTTCAGTTACTTGGCGCGATGTGTTCATTTGCGTTGTTTACTACAAATGCTCTCTAAGATAAAATTTGAGGTCGATGGCAAATAGTGCTTTCAAGATGTGTAACCCATGAACAATTATGCAAACAAGTAAAATACCATGTAAGAATAATATATGGAATTAGAGGAACCTTCAGAGTCATGGAGAGTGACTTTGTGTTGCTTACGACGGCGACGACGGTCGGGGTTATCCATTAATATTGGAGACAGTAAGAAAAAGTCGATGGAATGAAATCGATATTTGAAGTTTAGTTGGAGGATGCAAGAAAAGAAATATGTGAGAGATGAGAATTTATAAAGAGAGGAATAGGAGAGGAGGAGAGAGGGGGAGAGGAGGAAGTGTCCAACGAACAGCCTTTGCAAACTAATAGTAAGAAGTGTTGTGTGGTCTTGTTGACCTCTTAGCCTTTTTGTAGACTTGTCGTTGCCACTCGTACACACATTGAGATGAAGTCTCTTACTGGAATTTATAATTTAGTATTTGAAGGCTAATCTTGTTCTCACTATAGTAACATATTCATTATCACTATTATTCAAAATCTTTTAGCCTTCTTTCTTTTTATTCAAAATATAATATTTGGTTCAATTTGGCAGAGCAAGCTCCTGGATTTTATGGTAGTTGGGTTTATAGTTGTTTTTCATTGAACAAAACAATTATTCTTCATTTTTTTTTGAAAAGAAGTCCAATGATTTTCTTCTAAGAAATTAATCTATGAAATTGCTAGTTTTTATAGCAAAAAGAAAAGAAAAACAAATCACTAGTTGTTTTGGGCATAAACCACATTTGAACTGGATAAACCAAACCAAACAAAATTAAAATTTCTTAAATCAAAACCAAATTGAATTATTTTTAACGGATTCGTTAGAGTTTTTACGGAGTATACCAAGTCGAACCTGAATTTAGAGCAAACCGAACAAGAGTACATTTCAATGTATTAAAAACATATGAAACAAAATCATATACAATTACATTTGCTATCTTTATAAAATATTTAAATACTAAAAAAATTAAAAAAAGAACCAGATTTAATCATTCAAACAAAATGCTTCCATTCAAATATTTAGAATATGCTAATTAATTTGATCATGTTAAAATATTTTAATTGTATTATTCATCCCCTACACAAGAAGACTCGTTTTCACATAAATGTGGATCATAGAAATTTGGTTTAGGGATTATCAAAGAAGTCTACGGTGACAAAGACATTACATATTCCGCAGAAGGGCAGCCTCTTTTGCTGGCGGAGTACTCAAATCCGATATAAAGTGATTCTGGAGAAATGTAATCCTCTCTTACATAATACTACTACAATACAACTAAAAGTCCTTGAGTTTTGTTTTCTTTTCGAAATTTTCAAAATCTACCATAAATTCGAACTGGCCATTAAATAACGTATTAAATACGAGTGCGAGACATCACATACAAAGTACGCCTTTCAGTAAATGTTGTTAGGAAATGCATGAGTACTATCATAGGCTTGATAGCATTCATGAGGATCCCCAATAAGTTTGTAAATTTGTTTTGGAACTTTACATGCAGTATTAGAAATCTAGACTTCTCCAACTGTGTAATGCATATTATTATTATTTATTGTCAATACAATTTATTCTTACATAAGATGAAAATATTCTAAACTTTAGATTTTTACTATATTTGGACAAATTTGATTTTGAAAGAAAATTGAGGTTTTGGGAATTTATTACCGTATATGAATCCCATTTATATTTTTATACGAAATTAATCTCAAACTTATAATATATATAGCCGAAAATAGTCAATTTAAGTTGCTTGCTATATTTAGACAAAATTGATTTTGAAAGATATTTGAAGTTTTGGGGATTTTGTATATAAATTCCTATTTTATATTAATATTAAGAGTATTTTTTTAATTATTATATGAACTCAAACATATTATAGTATATATATATATGTATATATGTTGGCCATTAAGATTATATATATTTTATAGGTATAGTTAATTACATGATCCGCATATACATCAAAACTGAATGTATACAAATTTTATGCTACTTGTATATATACAATTTTATTAGGGCTTTTTGCAAAAGTGACTCAAAACTTGAAGTCAAACACAAAACTAACCTTTTCTTTTGACTCATTTTTTTTTTGAGTTTTTAACCCCACATCTGCATTTTATCTACGAAAATGCCATTAACCCTTTTTTTCCGAAAATGGCTTCTTTACTGTCTCAATGTCATTTTCTTCAAGTATTTACAATATTGCCACTGCCATGAATAGTGGGAACAACCTTGTACGAACTGTTTGGAGCTTTTAATGCCCTTTAATGCACGTAAATCTCTTTACACTCTCTCTGTTTCAATTGCTATGAACTAAAAACAACATTTCTTTCACTTTCTCTCCATATTCATCCAAAAAACTGAAGCTTTTGATTCAAAATATGGGCGATGGTTGACAGAGCCATATTTCTTTCGTTTTGACTTATGGTTGCTTTCGTTTGAGGTTCTGGGTGGTTGGAGAAGACCCTGTGTGCAAACGAAGTCATCTCACCTAGTTTAAGGTACGAATTTGAATTTTTTTCAAAATCTGTTCGCGTAGAAGACTTACAAGTAAGTCATCTGTATGTAGAAGACTTACTGATGAATCTTCTGGTCAAACGGACGACTTAAACTAAGTCGTCCAGCTTTGTTTGTTGAAAAAAAACACTCCAGACGACTTATATATAAGTCGTCTACGAGAAACAGGCTAGTTTTGCATTTGACCGAATCATGTCAGATCTTTGACTATTTCTGGACGACTTATAATTCAGTCGTCTCTGGGAAAGTTAAAATTTCAATATTTTATTAAACTAGACGACTT